>NC_089210.1:302642-347642 GCF_963930695.1 Labrus bergylta | reverse complement strand
TGATTTAATGTGTGTGTGTTTGTTGATTTAATGTGTGTGTGTTTGTTGATTTAATGTGTGTGTGTGTGTTTGTTGATTTAATGTGTGTGTTTGTTGATTTAATGTGTGCGTTTGTTGATTTAATGTGTGTGTGTTTGTTGATTTAATGTGTGTGTGTTTGTTGATTTAATGTGTGTGTGTTTATTGATTTAATGTGTGTGTTTGTTGATTTAATGTGTGTGTTTGTTGATTTAATGTGTGTGTTTGTTGATTTAATGATTTAATGTGTGTGTGTTTGTTGATTTAATGATTTAATGTGTGTGTGTTTGTTGATTTAATGTGTGTGTGTTTGTTGATTTAATGTGTGTGTGTTTGTTGATTTAATGTGTGTGTGTGTGTTTGTTGATTTAATGTGTGTGTGTTTGTTGATTTAATGTGTGCGTTTGTTGATTTAATGTGTGTGTGTTTGTTGATTTAATGTGTGTGTGTTTGTTGATTTAATGTGTGTGTTTGTTGATTTAATGTGTGTGTGTTTGTTGATTTAATGTGTGTGTGTTTGTTGATTTAATGTGTGTGTTTGTTGATTTAATGTGTGTGTGTTTGTTGATTTAATGATTTAATGTGTGTGTTTGTTGATTTAATGTGTGTGTTTGTTGATTTAATGTGTGTGTTTGTTGATTTAATGTGTGTGTTTATTGATTTAATGTGTGTGTTTGTTGATTTAATGATTTAATGTGTGTGTGTTTGTTGATTTAATGATTTAATGTGTGTGTGTTTGTTGATTTAATGTGTGTGTGTTTGTTGATTTAATGTGTGTGTGTTTGTTGATTTAATGTGTGTGTGTGTGTTTGTTGATTTAATGTGTGTGTGTTTGTTGATTTAATGATTTAATGTGTGTGTGTTTGTTGATTTAATGTGTGTGTTTGTTGATTTAATGATTTAATGTGTGTGTGTTTGTTGATTTAATGATTTAATGTGTGTGTGTTTGTTGATTTAATGTGTGTGTTTGTTGATTTAATGATTTAATGTGTGTGTGTTTGTTGATTTAATGATTTAATGTGTGTGTGTTTGTTGATTTAATGTGTGTGTGTTTGTTGATTTAATGTGTGTGTGTTTGTTGATTTAATGATTTAATGTGTGTGTGTTTATTGATTTAATGTGTGTGTGTTTGTTGATTTAATGTGTGTGTGTTTGTTGATTTAATGTGTGTGTGTTTGTTGATTTAATGTGTGTGTGTTTGTTGATTTAATGTGTGTGTGTTTGTTGATTTAATGATTTAATGTGTGTGTGTTTGTTGATTTAATGTGTGTGTGTTTGTTGATTTAATGTGTGTGTGTTTGTTGATTTAATGATTTAATGTGTGTGTGTTTGTTGATTTAATGTGTGTGTGTTTGTTGATTTAATGTGTGTGTGTTTGTTGATTTAATGTGTGTGTGTTTGTTGATTTAATGTGTGTGTTTGTTGATTTAATGTGTGTGTGTTTGTTGATTTAATGTGTGTGTGTTTGTTGATTTAATGTGTGTGTGTTTATTGATTTAATGTGTGTGTGTTTGTTGATTTAATGTGTGTGTTTGTTGATTTAATGTGTGTGTGTTTATTGATTTAATGTGTGTGTGTTTGTTGATTTAATGTGTGTGTGTTTGTTGATTTAATGTGTGTGTGTTTGTTGATTTAATGTGTGTGTGTTTGTTGATTTAATGTGTGTGTTTGTTGATTTAATGTGTGTGTGTTTGTTGATTTAATGTGTGTGTGTTTGTTGATTTAATGTGTGTGTGTGTGTTTGTTGATTTAATGTGTGTGTTTGTTGATTTAATGTGTGCGTTTGTTGATTTAATGTGTGTGCGTTTGTTGATTTAATGTGTGTGTGTTTGTTGATTTAATGTGTGTGTGTTTATTGATTTAATGTGTGTGTTTGTTGATTTAATGTGTGTGTTTGTTGATTTAATGTGTGTGTGTTTGTTGATTTAATGTGTGTGTGTTTGTTGATTTAATGTGTGTGTGTGTGTTTGTTGATTTAATGTGTGTGTGTTTGTTGATTTAATGATTTAATGTGTGTGTGTTTGTTGATTTAATGTGTGTGTGTTTGTTGATTTAATGTGTGTGTGTTTGTTGATTTAATGTGTGTGTGTGTGTTTGTTGATTTAATGTGTGTGTGTTTGTTGATTTAATGTGTGCGTTTGTTGATTTAATGTGTGTGTGTTTGTTGATTTAATGTGTGTGTGTTTGTTGATTTAATGTGTGTGTTTGTTGATTTAATGTGTGTGTGTTTGTTGATTTAATGTGTGTGTGTTTGTTGATTTAATGTGTGTGTTTGTTGATTTAATGTGTGTGTGTTTGTTGATTTAATGATTTAATGTGTGTGTTTGTTGATTTAATGTGTGTGTGTTTGTTGATTTAATGTGTGTGTGTTTATTGATTTAATGTGTGTGTGTTTGTTGATTTAATGATTTAATGTGTGTGTTTGTTGATTTAATGTGTGTGTGTTTGTTGATTTAATGTGTGTGTGTTTGTTGATTTAATGTGTGTGTGTTTGTTGATTTAATGTGTGTGTGTTTGTTGATTTAATGATTTAATGTGTGTGTGTTTGTTGATTTAATGTGTGTGTTTGTTGATTTAATGTGTGTGTTTGTTGATTTAATGATTTAATGTGTGTGTGTTTGTTGATTTAATGATTTAATGTGTGTGTGTTTGTTGATTTAATGTGTGTGTGTTTGTTGATTTAATGTGTGTGTGTTTGTTGATTTAATGTGTGTGTGTGTGTTTGTTGATTTAATGTGTGTGTGTTTGTTGATTTAATGTGTGCGTTTGTTGATTTAATGTGTGTGTGTTTGTTGATTTAATGTGTGTGTGTTTGTTGATTTAATGTGTGTGTTTGTTGATTTAATGTGTGTGTGTTTGTTGATTTAATGTGTGTGTGTTTGTTGATTTAATGTGTGTGTTTGTTGATTTAATGTGTGTGTGTTTGTTGATTTAATGATTTAATGTGTGTGTTTGTTGATTTAATGTGTGTGTGTTTGTTGATTTAATGTGTGTGTGTTTATTGATTTAATGATTTAATGTGTGTGTGTTTGTTGATTTAATGATTTAATGTGTGTGTTTGTTGATTTAATGTGTGTGTGTTTGTTGATTTAATGTGTGTGTGTTTGTTGATTTAATGTGTGTGTGTTTGTTGATTTAATGTGTGTGTTTGTTGATTTAATGTGTGTGTGTTTGTTGATTTAATGATTTAATGTGTGTGTTTGTTGATTTAATGTGTGTTTATTGATTTAATGATTTAATGTGTGTGTTTGTTGATTTAATGTGTGTGTGTTTGTTGATTTAATGATTTAATGTGTGTGTGTTTGTTGATTTAATGTGTGTGTGTTTGTTGATTTAATGTGTGTGTGTTTGTTGATTTAATGATTTAATGTGTGTGTGTTTGTTGATTTAATGATTTAATGTGTGTGTGTTTGTTGATTTAATGTGTGTGTGTTTGTTGATTTAATGTGTGTGTGTTTGTTGATTTAATGTGTGTGTGTTTGTTGATTTAATGTGTGTGTTTGTTGATTTAGTGTGTGTGTTTGTTGATTTAATGTGTGTGTTTGTTGATTTAATGATTTAATGTGTGTGTGTTTGTTGATTTAATGTGTGTGTGTTTGTTGATTTAATGTGTGTGTGTTTGTTGATTTAATGTGTGTGTTTATTGATTTAATGTGTGTGTTTGTTGATTTAATGTGTGTGTTTATTGATTTAATGTGTGTGTTTGTTGATTTAATGTGTGTGTGTTTGTTGATTTAATGTGTGTGTTTGTTGATTTAATGTGTGTGTGTTTGTTGATTTAATGTGTGTGTGTTTGTTGATTTAATGTGTGTGTTTGTTGATTTAATGTGTGTGTTTGTTGATTTAATGATTTAATGTGTGTGTTTGTTGATTTAATGTGTGTGTTTGTTGATTTAATGATTTAATGTGTGTGTTTGTTGATTTAATGATTTAGTGTGTGTGTTTGTTGATTTAATGATTTAATGTGTGTGTTTGTTGATTTAATGATTTAATGTGTGTGTTTGTTGATTTAATGTGTGTGTTTGTTGATTTAATGTGTGTGTGTTTGTTGATTTAATGTGTGTGTGTTTGTTGATTTAATGTGTGTGTGTTTGTTGATTTAATGATTTAATGTGTGTGTTTGTTGATTTAATGTGTGTGTGTTTGTTGATTTAATGTGTGTGTGTTTGTTGATTTAATGTGTGTGTGTTTGTTGATTTAATGTGTGTGTGTTTGTTGATTTAATGTGTGTGTTTGTTGATTTAATGATTTAATGTGTGTGTGTTTGTTGATTTAATGTGTGTGTTTGTTGATTTAATGATTTAATGTGTGTGTGTTTGTTGATTTAATGATTTAATGTGTGTGTGTTTGTTGATTTAATGTGTGTGTGTTTGTTGATTTAATGTGTGTGTGTTTGTTGATTTAATGATTTAATGTGTGTGTGTTTGTTGATTTAATGTGTGTGTGTTTGTTGATTTAATGTGTGTGTGTTTGTTGATTTAATGTGTGTGTGTTTGTTGATTTAATGATTTAATGTGTGTGTTTGTTGATTTAATGTGTGTTTATTGATTTAATGATTTAATGTGTGTGTTTGTTGATTTAATGTGTGTGTGTTTGTTGATTTAATGATTTAATGTGTGTGTGTTTGTTGATTTAATGTGTGTGTGTTTGTTGATTTAATGTGTGTGTGTGTTTGTTGATTTAATGATTTAATGTGTGTGTTTGTTGATTTAATGTGTGTGTGTTTGTTTATTTAATGATTTAATGTGTGTGTTTGTTGATTTAATGTGTGTGTGTTTGTTGATTTAATGATTTAATGTGTGTGTGTTTGTTGATTTAATGTGTGTGTGTTTGTTGATTTAATGTGTGTGTGTTTGTTGATTTAATGTGTGTGTGTTTGTTGATTTAATGATTTAATGTGTGTGTTTGTTGATTTAATGTGTGTGTGTTTGTTGATTTAATGTGTGTGTGTTTGTTGATTTAATGTGTGTGTGTTTGTTGATTTAATGATTTAATGTGTGTGTGTTTGTTGATTTAATGTGTGTGTGTTTGTTGATTTAATGATTTAATGTGTGTGTGTTTGTTGATTTAATGTGTGTGTGTTTGTTGATTTAATGTGTGTGTGTTTGTTGATTTAATGATTTAATGTGTGTGTGTTTGTTGATTTAATGTGTGTGTGTTTGTTGATTTAATGTGTGTGTGTTTGTTGATTTAATGATTTAATGTGTGTGTGTTTGTTGATTTAATGTGTGTGTGTTTGTTGATTTAATGATTTAATGTGTGTGTGTTTGTTGATTTAATGTGTGTGTGTTTGTTGATTTAATGATTTAATGTGTGTGTGTTTGTTGATTTAATGTGTGTGTGTTTGTTGATTTAATGATTTAATGTGTGTGTGTTTGTTGATTTAATGTGTGTGTGTTTGTTGATTTAATGTGTGTGTGTTTGTTGATTTAATGTGTGTGTGTTTGTTGATTTAATGTGTGTGTGTTTGTTGATTTAATGATTTAATGTGTGTGTGTTTGTTGATTTAATGTGTGTGTGTTTGTTGATTTAATGATTTAATGTGTGTGTGTTTGTTGATTTAATGTGTGTGTGTTTGTTGATTTAATGATTTAATGTGTGTGTGTTTGTTGATTTAATGTGTGTGTGTTTGTTGATTTAATGATTTAATGTGTGTGTGTTTGTTGATTTAATGTGTGTGTGTTTGTTGATTTAATGTGTGTGTGTTTGTTGATTTAATGTGTGTGTGTTTGTTGATTTAATGATTTAATGTGTGTGTTTGTTGATTTAATGATTTAATGTGTGTGTGTTTGTTGATTTAATGTGTGTGTGTTTATTGATTTAATGTGTGTGTGTTTGAAGCTTCGATGACGGAGACTTTGACGATGGCGAGGAGGATGAAGGATTAGATGATCTGGAAAACGCAGAAGACGTAAGTTTGATGTTAAATGTTTTGTTTCTGTACTTTATTCAACATTTAAATAAGTTTCACTAATAACTCCAAACAGCAGATTGAGATGATAAATATACAGCTGTGATGATGTAATGATGTGTTTAAAGGAGTGTATTAATGTGTGTGATGATGTAATGATGTGTTTAAAGGAGTGTATTAATGTGTGTGATGATGTAATGATGTGTGATTATAAACCTGTGTGATGTTTGACACGCTTTGTGGCGAGCAGGAGGACCAGGAGAACGTTCAGATCCTCCCCGCAGGTGAAGGCTCGCAGGCGAACCAGAAGAGGATTACCACACCGTACATGACCAAATACGAGAGAGCCCGAGTCCTCGGCACGCGAGCTCTCCAGATAGCGTGAGTGTTTCCTCTTTCCTTCTTTTATCTGAAGCTCACGGACGAGTGAGGACAGAATCAACGCTTCATTATTCATTCAGGTTTAACAGAACCCGACCTGAAGAAGACCCTCCTGTTCTCATTTTCACTTCCTGTGGAGGCCTAGGCACACTGAGGGGGTCTGGGGGGTCTCATGCAGTGTGAGGAGGTATTTAGGCCGAGACCTTTAAGTGATTTAAAAACCAGTAACAGGATTATATAATCCGACCCTCTGGGACCCGGGGAGCCAGAGCAGCGTTTGACTTCCAGTTCCAGGTCGCTTCTCGTGCGGAAGACCGGCCGGCTCACAGAGCAATTATTTAGTGTTTATTTTGTTTTTCTACGGTTTTTCCAGAGGACACACAGGAAGTGTGTGTTTTATAACTTTTAACCACTACTACACAGACGAAGCGAACTTCTTTTTTCCCGCGCTCGTCCTCTCATAGCCCTGCTCTTTGTTTACAACCGTTAACACCGCGACAAACGGACTACAGCACACAGCAGTCTTCTTCTTTCTTTTCTTTTTCATCCCCCGGAATTATTTACAATTGGCATGGATCCACAAATTCTTTTTGGGGCATTTCTGCACGTTTGTCTCCTCTGGGAGTTTGTGACTGCGAGCAGAAACAACGTTCCTGGCGAGTCGCGAACCGAGAGAGACATTCTGCTGCAGCTCGGACTTAAAACTCATCACGCCATCAACACAGACATGCTTCCTGAAGAAATTCTCCAGGATAACTCAGTCAGCCAAGACAACTCCACTCACAGAAATAACAAGGTAACCAGGAGGGGAAAGAGAAAGGGAGGAATCAGAGCCAGGCTCAAACGGGAGACATGTAAACAACGGCTGCTTCCATCTATCATCCTGGCTAATGTACGCTCCCTCCGCAACAAAACGGGTTACAGGCCAACATTAACCACATGCATGAGTACAGGACTGCCTCTGTTCTCGCTTTTACTGAGACGTGGTTAATAAGAACGACGATGATAACACGCTGCACGTTGATGGCTTCTCCCCCCCTTTAAGACTTGATCGAGACAGTGAGCTCACTGGGAAACAACATGGCGGCGGCGTGTGTCTTTATGTAAACACACGCTGGTGCTCGACGATCATCGTGAGGGAGAAACTGTGCACCTCGGACATCGAGCTTCTGGCTGTCTCCCTTCGCCCTTTCTATCTCCCCAGAGAATTCCCACAGCTTTTTCTCATCCTGGTTTACATCCACCTCAGAGCTAACGCAGCCACAGCCACTGAACACATCACAAACTTATTAAATTAACTGGAACTCATATCACCGGACTCTCCCAAATTCATCTTGGGCGATTTCAACCATTGCTCTCCTGAAAAAGCACTAAAAGGCTACCAGCAGTACATTACATGCAGCACCCGCCTGGGGAAGACACTGGATAAATGCTATGGTTCAGTTCCTAACACATACAGATCTGTTGCTCTCCCCCCTCTTGGCTCTGCTGACCACCATGCCGTCCTGCTTGCTCCAGCATATACTCCTGTAATAAAGAGGGTTAAGAAAGTTGTTAAGAACATCAAGCAGTGGACCAACGAAAGCATTCTTACACTACAAGGATGCTTTGAATCCACTGACTGGGATAACCTCTTGACCCCCTCCAACAACATTAATGAGCATGTGGACACTGTTTCATCGTACATCTCCTTCTGTGTGGACAACATCATCCCCTCCAAAACAGTCACAATCTACCCCAACAATAAACCTTGGATCACCAAAGAACTCAAGGAGGTCCTCAACAAGAAGAAAAGGGTCTTCTTCACCGGCTCCGAAATGGAGAAAAAGGAGGTAAACAGAGAAGTCAAGCAAGCCATAAAAACTGCCAAACTCAAGTACAAGAACAAAGTGGAGGAAAAATTCACACAGGGGAACCTCCGCAAAGCTTGGCAGGGCCTCAAAAACATGGCTGCTGTGAACACTGCTGCTACCAACATCAAAACCATCGAGGCAGCAGCTCTACTTCTCTCCCCAACGATCTCAACTCATTCTACACCAGATTCAAGAAGGACAACACCACACAGCTGGAAGGAACAGTGTCCATGCTCAAGCCCAGTGACTCTGCACTCACCTTCAGCAGAGAGGATGTGGTGAGAGCAGCTCACCTGGTCCAGACAACATCAGTGGCTGCATCCTGAAGCACTGTGCTGAGCAGCTAGGGGGCGTGTTTCAGACCCTGTTCCAGAGCTCTATGGACAGCAGCACAGTCCCCCAGCTGTGGAAACACTCCACAGTTATCCCCATCCCCAAGAAAAGCCCCGCCAAATCACTGAATGACCTCAGGCCTGTGGCCCTCACGTCTCTGGGGATGAAGGCCATGGAGAGGATCATAAAACAACACATCATCAGAGAAACCGAGTCATGGATGGACCCGCTACAATTTGCTTATCGTGCAGGCAGAGGTGTCGATGATGCAAAAACATTCATAATAGACACTGTTCAAAAACACCTGGAGCACCCCAACACCTCAGCCAGACTCCTGTTTGCAGACTTCTCTGCATTCAACACCCTGCAGCCTCACATCCTGGCTGACAAACTTTTAACTTGCTACCTGTAAGGACTCTGACATCGATCTATGAGCAACAGACAATCAGGCTAGCAGGTCGGATCATGCAGGACCCCTCACACGCTCTCTTCCCAGCGTTTGAGTGGCTCCCCTCAGGACGCCGGCTTCACTGTCCCTGCTGCAGGACACAGAGGAGAAGATCAACGTTCGTTCCCAGGGCGGTCCAGCTCCTCAACTCCTAACCCCCCAACAGACACCAACACCTCTCACCCAATGCAGACTCTCAGCTGTGAACTTCCTTTATATTGACATGCACCTTAACTGCCTCTGCTTTATCTGGTCTCATGCACTACATCACTTTATTCTATCCTTTCTATTTCAGTATTCATACAGTTCTGGTTAATTTATTTCTGATGTTTCTTATCCATCATTGCACTACGGTCACTTTATTTATCTAATTTTTACCTTCACAGTTATATTGTTTATATTAGTTCTGTTGTTCCATTATTCACCTTAATAACTTATCATTTAGTATTTGCCTACCTGCACATAGCTCTGTATATATATATTTATTTATCATTTACTGCACATAGTTCTGTTTACATCTGTTTACATCTGTTAGTCCGATCACTGTCCACTTATATCTACTCTTTTATAGTTTGTATTTTAAGTTTAAGCTTTAAGTTGTATTTAAATTGACACTTTATATTTCGGTTGAAATGTTTTGTTTACTTGGACTGTTGTTAATTTACTGCACTGTGTGCCTTTGAATTGCCCCCCGGGGACAAATAAAGTTTTTTGAATTGAATTGAATTGAATTGAAAAGAACGGGTGTGATGCGTTCTGGACGAGCTGTAGCCGCCTCACCTGTGAGGGCGCTGTTACAATGATCCCGCCCACTAAAGATAACAGACAGGGCTGTTCAGTGTCTTGATTGGATATAAAACAGAACATGATTGAGCTGTTGCTTGTTTCCAACAGGATGTGCGCTCCTGTCATGGTGGAGCTGGAGGGAGAAACAGACCCGCTGCAGATAGCAATGAAAGAGCTGAAGTAAGTGAAACACATCATATCATCTCTTTAACCTTTCTTTAAACATGAACTCACTGTCTTTATTGCAGGAGGAGGTAAAGCCTCTCATTTCTTTTTGTTTCCTCCAGGAGCAGAAAGATCCCCATCATCATCCGCAGGTACCTCCCTGATGGGAGTTATGAGGACTGGGGCTGTGATGAGCTCATCATCACTGACTAAACTCCACATGGATGGAATCAGGTCAGAGACACAGAACTTCCCTGTTCACACAGACCTCCATGAGGGACTCCATGAGACCCAACAGACTCTAAAACACACCACTGCTGTAATATCACTCAGAGCCACAAGGGGGAGCTGTAACTACTTGTTTTATAGAAAGAATCCTGTGTTGTGTTTCTTTTTTTGAGGAGAAAGAAGTTTCTATTGTGATGAATAAACTCTTTTGTATAAATGACTTTGTCTGAGTTATTCATCGTACGTCAGCCACCGTCACACGCTGTTATTAAACAACGAGCTGCTCACACCTGAGAGAGACACACAGGTAAACTGAAGAACGTTCAGGCTCACAATAACAAACTGAGACGACCTCGCTCAAAATAATCCAAACCTTCAAAGTCTTTAAAATATTACATACTTTTTAATCATGTTTTAAAACGATGACATCTGCTTTATTTTGAAGGAGCTGTATGTAACTCTGGCCCCTAGTGTTTAAAATGGGTACTGCAGACTAAACATCATATAGAGCTGTCTCCCCCCCCCCTCCTCTCTAGAGTGGATGCTCACTCAGGTCACCATGTGGTGGACTCTGAAGCTTCAGTGTTTATCCAGCTCTGCATGGGTCTGTAAACCTTTCTGTGTTCTAACCTCTCTCCATTTTTCAAAAGCATCTCCAATATTGATCCTAGTTTGAGCACGTTTCTGCTCGTGGAGCTTATTAGAAACATGCAGAGGCTTTTTAGGTCGGGTACAATCACTTCTATCTGAACCACTTCTCTTGACCGCTTCCATCGCTGCAACACCTGTTGACCTGATAACTGCTCTCATATCTGACAAACCAAGGGGAGTCCAAAACGGCCGTGTGGGGGCGTGTCTTAAAGCGCCTACCTTCTCTGGTCCAAACAAATCCAGAGCATTCAGGAGCAGAATCTAAAGTTAGAAGGAGGACATACTGGCTGCTGCATTGTTGTCAGAGAAGCCAGCACTTCAACATAGCATGTTTCCTTAATGATCAGAGAGTAAGATACCTTTATCATCTCACTCTCTACACAGCTCACTGATTGGACCTTTAACGCTCGTTAGGATCAGAAAGTCCTGAAACTTTAAAAACATGAGTCAGGTGTGCAGGAGAGGAAGGAATCGATCACAAACTGAAGGTAAACTGCACGCTCGGCAACATTTTCTGTTTGTGCATTTTAGTCGGTGTGCAGGCGTTTGTCTGGAACTTTAGAAACAAGAAATGACCGGTGTTTAGGATTTCTGTTTTTTCCGTCCAGGCATCGATATCGTTCAGTTTTTACCTCTATCTCATGAGAATGTAAACTTCTGGTACCCCGACAGCTCAGGTATTGGTCTCTTTGCTCTCCTGCTTGTAAACAGATGAAGCTCTTTTAACTACTTCTAACTCTCTGCAGAAGAACCGAACTGTGACACCTTCTCAGACTGTCGTCCTGTTTCTCTGTCAGACATTATGGAAGAGGATCCAGTCTGAGCTGGAATCGAAATGTGTGGAACCGCAGTGACGTGATTACATCTGATAAAAACTAAACTTCATCAGAGAGTCTTTTGATTGGAGAGGACAGCGCCTCGGGGGGCTGCTGCTCTCTTTTCATGGTGGGGGGGGGGGTGGCAGGGTCCATGTGACCATCAGCAGCACCCGCCACAGCGAGGCCACTGTCAGGTCGTCCTCCAATCAGCTGATCCGTATCTTCTGACCTTCCTCTTTATCTTCTGTAGCAGAGTTTCAAACTTCAATAAACAATGTTTATATTGGTTTGTTACCATAGCAACACAAACAGAAGTCCTAGACTCCAGATATTCATCATTTCCTGTTTTCGAGGGTACATGACCTGCCTGGAGACCGTGTTAGAGGTCATCCCATGTTAGAGGTAAACTTTTAACCACGAGCTGCAGCGAGAGAGAGCGAGGACTAAATCGACTGTATGCAGGAGATTTCCTGACTCTTTAATGAGTCTTGTTGCCATGGTAACGAACAGGTGTCTGTTGTTTGTTCCTCTTCTACCTGTTCTTCAGTCTGACACTCCCGACCCTCTCAGGTGGTTCACTCTTAACGATGGGAATGTTTCAGAGTCATCACAGCTCAGGCCTGAAATAGAGTTGGGGGGGGGGGGGGGGGGGTCTGTGCAGAGAGTATGAGAGTCTCTTTGTGTCGTGATGGAGCTGCAGGCCAGGCGATTATGGGTAATACTCCGTTATTGTGTCCCCCCCCCCCTTTCCCCTACAATGGCCCTCTTTGTCTTTCCGAAGTATCACACAGCCGATTAAAAAGATGGAATTAGGAATCCGGTTTAACCCGCCACACACACGGTGAGACACACACACAGGCACAGAACCACTCACAACCAATCAGGAGCCCTGCAGGGATAGGTTCAGGACTGGACACTTCAGTGAGCTACATGTTAGGGTCGTCTGGACGTTGTGGAGAGTCACACACAAGTTAACATACAAGTATGGAGACCAGAGAGAACACTCTGAACCTGAGCAGGACTCAGAATAAAGCTTCATGTTCACCCCTCCTCAAACCTCCTGATAGGAGGAGGAGGAGCGTCATGTGATCACTCAAACCTCTGAATGTTTCTCCTCCAGCCTCCTCGTATTTATTCTGCAGAAAGTCAGAGTGAGCTGATGTGAGAACACAGCAGGATATAATCAGGAGAATTCACCTGGAGCCAGTGGGAGGGGCCAGTGGGAGGGGGTGGTGACCTTTATTCACCTGTGATCGCTGCACGACCATAGACTGTCTGCACGCCACCTCTACCATCTCCGTGCTCTAATCAACCTGCTGCTGCATGTTTCCTGTTCTCCAGGATGTTCTTCTCCACTCTTTACTTCACATTGAGATTCATTGATACAAACACACATATTCTCATCATAGAGTCCTATGGAGGACTCTGATGCTACTTCCACCTTGTTCTTTCTACATCCCGCCTTACCTCAGGAGAATATCTGGAGCAATCCTCCTGAAACATTCAGGAGTTAGTGTGAGTGTCTCCTCACTCTCTGATCACATGACTCTTTTCTTTCTCTTTTCTTATCATAAATAAAAACACTTCTTCCGTTCATTATGTCCTAAAAATATTCCTGCAAATTCAGGCTTTGACTCTCAAAGTGTTCTGGAGGAGAAGTGCACGGTCTGAAGATTCTTTAGGAAACTGAGATAGATTCTCAGCTTATTGCTCAGACTGAGACGTTTAAAGTGAAAGGATGAAGACGTGTGTCAGCAGAAATCAAAGAGCTTTATTTAACATTAGTTAGTCATCAGAGACACAGTCACAAGTGTTCTTCAGGATGAAGAGCTCCAAATAAAGACTTAGATCACATCGTATCACCGTGACAGATAAACCTTTAAATGACCTGCAGATTAATGATATAGACGGAGATTTAAACAAAGCGTGCTGCATGCATACAGAGCGGTGTCCGATCAGGATGCAGAATATCTCAGTGTTAATATAAAACTAAAGCAAACCTTATAATGACTTTCTTTTCACTTTCTTAGAGAATGAGACGCTTTAATAAAATACAGTTCATGGGGGGTCGAGGGGTCACAAGTCAGAAATACAGAATATCATAAGAACACAAAGAAACATGAATATATGAAGAGAAAAAGATTCAAAGGCACAGACATGATTAAACATTAAATACACTGTTACTTCTTATGCTGCAGCTGTTGTTTAGTGAAAGGCACATTTTAACTTTTCAGACTGTAAACATTTAAAGGACCAATTAGTGAGATGTGTAGAGAGGTAAATGATAAAGGTATCTTACTATCTGATCATTAAGGAAACATGCTATGTTGAAGTGCTGGCTTCTCTGACAACAATGCAGCAGCCAGTATGTCCTCCTTCTAACTTTAGATTCTGCTCCTGAATGCTCTGGAACCGTTTTGGACGCCCCTCGGTTTGTCAGATATGAGAGCAGTTATCAGGTCAACAGGTGTTGCAGCGATGGAAGCGGTCAAGAGAAGTGGTTCAGATAGAAGTGATTGTACCCGACCTAAAAAGCCTCTGCATGTTTCTAATAAGCTCCACGAGCAGAAACGTGCTCAAACTAGGATCAATATTGGAGATGCTTTTGAAAAATGGAGAGAGGTTAGAACACAGAAAGGTTTACAGACCCATGCAGAGCTGGATAAACACTGAAGCTTCAGAGTCCACCACATGGTGACCTGAGTGAGCATCCACTCTAGAGAGGAGGGGGGATTTTTGTAGTCTCTAGTGGCTACTCGAGGAATTCAGCTCTTCCCTCATTAATTTTGTGTTTGAACATTAGTCCGGGTTTAAATTTGATCTGTTAGAAGCTTCAGGAGATTCTTCTCTGCTTCAATCCAAAGACATTTAAGACTTTTTAAAAACATGATTCAAACAAAAGAAAGAAGAGGCAGCTTTCAGTAGATATGATATTTGGAGTTAAAACAGTAAGAATACAGTTCATATCATGAACTCTGCTACCAGAGAGAATATGAACTCGTCTTCACGTCTTTACATGAAATACAACAGACTACCACACATATCCGTGGTGTCGCGTAAAAAGGACAAAAAGTGTTTTGACAGCGGTCCATCAAAGTCAACATGAGTCTCATTAAAATAACGAGGACAGTTCAAAGTAAAGGCTACACATCGTCAGGAAGTCGGACCTTTCTTCTCTGAGTTTTGGTTTCTAAACTTTGGTCGTTTCATAAAAAGCTCAAATATTTATTCATCATAAAAACATCTTTTTCATTTCATGTCGTATAAACTCTCCTGAAACTTCAGAAACATGAAACATCTAACGAAACCTCGCCATCGTTTTCTTCCACCAGGTTTCATTTTATGTAGAAAAGGCGTTTCAGGTGAACACACGTGCCTCTGAAAACTGGATTTATTCTTAGTAACGACCGACGTGTTCGACTGAAGGTCATTCTTGCCTGAGATGTGAAAGAACAAGGACTTTAGCTCTGTCTCAGTCCGACCCTTCATGTGGAACCTGGTCGCTGTTAGGTCGTCCACATTTTAAAATACTTATTCTACACCACGAGACAGAACTGTCTCAACATTACACAAAGGAATACAATCAGACAGTTTGCAGTAGATTGTTGGGTTTTGGGTCCATATTGTTTGGTTTTAAGAGTCATATCAAAGTATAAATCCGGGTATGGTACCAGTCCTAGGTCCTTGTCTCGACCGCCCCCTTAGGGACTGAAGGAGACCACAATGAGCCTCAACTGATACGCACTCAGGGACCTGATCCAAACCGCTTGTGAACACTTCATGTGTTGGGAGCACCAGAGGCTCAGTCCTGGAGGTGGGAGGGGGTTTTATCCTGGACCACCAAAGAAGTACATTCTCTAAATTCTATTCTCTGTGCCCCGAATCATCGACCACGCTTCAAAACCAACCTGATCCAAACTCGTCTTGGAGCTGGGTCAGACCTTCAGCCTCTGGGCGAGAGCAGCATGGAGTGTCTTCCCTCCTGCCGCCCCAGCCTACCCTCCCAGTGCTGGCCCACTCCCCCCGGCCCAGACCGCCATACCCACCGATCCCACCAACACTGATGCCGCTGCAGCTGGTCCTGGGGTCTGACATGGGGGCTGAACCTGCACCAGGGCCCGCTGGTCTCGTTGTCTGTCATGGCCGCGACAGTGTTGTGTAGACGGGCTGCTCCCAGTGGGGGGGGCTGTGGGGCTGTGGGATGCTGGCCCCATCAGTGATGGCGGAGTACAGGGGCCTCTGGGAGGGTCCCATGTAGGAGAAGGCAGAGTACAGGCTGGTGGCCTGGCTGGAGTGGGTGTAATAAGACCCTGAGGCCTGATGGTCCGCGTATTCAGCAAACTGAGCCCTGGAGGCCAGAGAGGGGAAGGCGGAGCTGTAGTGAGGGAGGCTGAGGGGGGTGTAGGTCACATGGGAACCGGCTGAGGAAGCCTCTGAGAAGTGACCAGCTCCTCCTCCCACCTCGCTCTTAATCTGAGCCTTGGAGGGGTCTGAGTTCAGAGGGGGGGTGTGGCTGTGATGCTGCTGCTTAGAGAGCCAGGCTGCCGAGTGTCCGCTGGCCGCTGCCAGAGCTGACGAGATGCCGTAGGTGTACGGCGAGGCTGGAGATGCCGCGGCAGCTGCTCCTGCCCCGGCACTCTGCCCCGGGTGTCCATTGGGGGGCAGGTACTGGTCAAACTCATTGACATCGAATGGCTCCATGTTGGCCATCACCTCATGGCTCATCTCACCAATGTCCACGTTACCAAAGTCGATGTGAGGTTTCCCAGATCCTCCAGATCCTGCAGATCCTGAACCGCCCTCCGCTCCCATCGCACCTCGGGAACCCATGTTCCCCGAAACCTCCTGTTTACCATCCCCCACCTTCACAGACTGAGGCTCAGTCTTTGGTGTGGTGGGGGGCGTGGGAGGGCTGTGACCTGCAGAGATGGAACCAGATGTAATTAGAGTTTTACTTTTTGATACCACAGGTTTTATACGATGAAATCTTCATAAGTTTAATAAAGGTACTGGAGCTTAAAAAAATCAACATCTCATTCTGAAGACAGTTGCATTGGGGAGGAATTAATCCAAAAGTTCCTTGCACAAATACATGGGCAATGTTTGGACAAGAGGGTAGAGCTGGAGAGACCCTCACTCCTCTACAGGAACTGAAACTAGAAATGATCCATTATTGGTTGTCAAGGACTTCTATTTTGGTTGCCAGGGTATTGAAACAGGTTATCAATCAGAGAGGTAGTGGGAGGAGCCTGCAGCCCACCTGCAGCATGATGGTGGTGCCCCTCTGCCAGGGGGGACCGAGCCCCCCCACTCAGGGCCACTTCCAGTTGGAGGCCCTTGTAGTGGGATTGGCTGTGGCTGACCTCACCCTCCGAATGGCAATCGGCCTCACTCCCTGATCCACAACCGGGCTTCCCGTTCTTGCGGCGTCTCGGTTGGTACTTGTAGTCCGGATAGTCCTTCTTGTGCTGCTTCCTCAGCCGCTCGGCCTCCTCGATGAACGGACGCTTGTCGCTCTCGTTCAGAAGCCTTGTTCAGGACAAAGACAAGACATGTTGGTAGATGGATTACAGAAGATAATTCAAAGACTACAATCTAACTGTTTCTGCTGATTAATTCAAAGAGATGACTCAAGAAACTCTAAAACTTTCTTCTGCACAGCTGCACTGACGGCCCTGCCTGCCTGGGTTCTGACAGTTGGTCATTAATGAAATCATAAAGGTTGAAGAATCATCCTGTCTGCAACATGAGACTGAGCTCCCTGGCATGAGAACCCCCCGACCTTCCTCAGCCTCCCTGTTCATCTGTTCCTGGTCCAATTAACCAATCAGGCCTGAGCCCAAGGTCAAGTCTTTATCGAATCAGTCCTCAGTACCTACAAGGTTAATGAATTTAACCTGTCTGACTTCTTCTCAGTAAATGGTGGGAGTGATCTGTGGGAAACTAGGTTTTAAACTTCAAGGTGTTTGTGAGAGAGAGACGGCAGAGTGATCAGACGCAGTAAAGATTGAAAGTCTTTCTTTAAAGCTCCTGCTCAGAGTGTTTATGAAACAGACTGAAGTTACTACTCATGCCTCTTCATGAGCAGCAGACCAATCACAAGAAGAAAGACTTCTTATATATGTTTTAATGTTTGACCCGCTGAAGCACAGAAAGCACCCACAATGCATTCTACCAAACTCCCGTCTCATAGGACAATATCAGCAAAGAGACAGTATGTACTAATTTGACCACAGGGGGCGCCAAAATCAACACAAACCAAGTTCCTTACAGGAGCTTTAACAGGGAGATGTATATGTGAACTAGTGGATTAGTGGAAGAGTTAACGTTGTGTATTCTACCGGCATCAGCGTCCTGGTTATTACTCTGAGTGAGTGAGCGCCCCCTACTGTCTGAACATCATCAACACAGTGTCTCTCTCACCTCCACAGCTTGCCCAGGGTCTTGCTGAGCTCGGCGTTGTGCAGGTGTGGGTGTTGGTCAGCCAGCTTCCTGCGGGCGGCCTGAGCCCACACCATAAAGGCGTTCATGGGTCTCTTCACGTGCGGCTTGTTCTTGTTCCCGCTGTTGACGCGCACCGGCATGGGCACGAGGGTCCAGTCGTAGCAGTTGAGCACCTGGCTCACCGCCTCCTGGATCCCTGCAGGGAAACGTTCGTCCTCATCGTCGGATTTCAGCGAGGAGCAACCGGCCGACGTGTCGTCAACACCGACGAGCTGAGACTCCTGTTGCCGCCCGAGTGGAGAATCCCCCCCGCCGGCGGCCCCGGAGGACTGACCCGGTGACAGAGAGCGGCTGTCGTCAGACGTCCCAGGACTGAGCTCCTCATCAGACATGCTGTGCTCCTCTCTGGACATCGTCCCTCACACACACACACACACACACCTCCAGGTGCTCCTGTTTGTTAGCTTTTTGGGGTCCTTACACCTGATCCTCACAGCAGAGATGCACGGAGTGTCAGCTGTCTGATCTGTCCCTTTGGCCTCTCAATTATAATATAAACTGCCAGTCTGTCTCTACTCTCAGCCTCCGTTGCAAAACTCTGTGAGGATTCCACATTAAAGTTCTTTCCATCCGGGTAGTTGGTATCATAGGCGGCTCAGTGCGCACCTTGGACCCCAGTTTACCTGCTAACGCGCAACGCTCTGCGCCAAACTCACCCGGTGTCACTTCCCTCCTCACTTCCCCTTCTGTCCTCCAAGAGTCCAAACGTTTATAATCCAACAGCAAAGACCTGAAAGAGACGAGGAAGAGGAGGGACATCATGTGAACAGGAAGAGGAGGGACATCATGTGAACAGGAAGAGGAGGGACATCATGTGAACAGGAAGAGGAAGAGGAGGGACATCATGTGAACAGGAAGAGGAGGGACATCAGGTGAAGAGGAAGAGGAGGGACATCATGTGAACAGGAAGAGGAGGGACATCATGTGAACAGGAAGAGGAGGGACATCATGTGAACAGGAAGAGGAAGAGGAGGGACATCAGGTGAAGAGGAAGAGGAGGGACATCATGTGAACAGGAAGAGGAGGGACATCATGTGAACAGGAAGAGGAGGGACATCATGTGAACAGGAAGAGGAAGAGGAGGGACATCAGGTGAACAGGAAGAGGAGGGACATCATGTGAACAGGAAGAGGAGGGACATCAGGTGAACAGGAAGAGGAAGAGGAGGGACATCAGGTGAACAGGAAGAGGAGGGACATCATGTGAACAGGAAGAGGAAGAGGAGGGACATCATGTGAACAGGAAGAGGAGGGACATCATGTGAACAGGAAGAGGAAGAGGAGGGACATCATGTGAACAGGAAGAGGAGGGACATCAGGTGAAGAGGAAGAGGAGGGACATCAGGTGAACAGGAAGAGGAGGGACATCATGTGAACAGGAAGAGGAGGGACATCATGTGAACAGGAAGAGGAAGAGGAGGGACATCAGGTGAAGAGGAAGAGGAGGGACATCATGTGAACAGGAAGAGGAGGGACATCATGTGAACAGGAAGAGGAGGGACATCAGGTGAACAGGAAGAGGAAGAGGAGGGACATCAGGTGAACAGGAAGAGGAGGGACATCATGTGAACAGGAAGAGGAAGAGGAGGGACATCATGTGAACAGGAAGAGGAGGGACATCATGTGAACAGGAAGAGGAAGAGGAGGGACATCATGTGAACAGGAAGAGGAGGGACATCAGGTGAAGAGGAAGAGGAGGGACATCATGTGAACAGGAAGAGGAGGGACATCATATGAACAGGAAGAGGAGGGACATCATGTGAACAGGAAGAGGAGGGACATCATGTGAACAGGAAGAGGAGGGACATCATGTGAACAGGAAGAGGAAGAGGAGGGACATCATATGAACAGGAAGAGGAAGAGGAGGGACATCATGTGAACAGGAAGAGGAAGAGGAGGGACATCAGGTGAACAGGAAGAGGAAGAGGAGGGACATCATGTGAACAGGAAGAGGAGGGACATCATATGAACAGGAAGAGGAGGGACATCATGTGAACAGGAAGAGGAGGGACATCATGTGAACAGGAAGAGGAGGGACATCATATGAACAGGAAGAGGAAGAGGAGGGACATCAGGTGAACAGGAAGAGGAAGAGGAGGGACATCAGGTGAACAGGAAGAGGAAGAGGAGGGACATCAGGTGAACAGGAAGAGGAAGAGGAGGGACATCATGTGAACAGGAAGAGGAGGGACATCATATGAACAGGAAGAGGAGGGACATCATATGAACAGGAAGAGGAAGAGGAGGGACATCAGGTGAACAGGAAGAGGAAGAGGAGGGACATCAGGTGAACAGGAAGAGGAAGAGGAGGGACATCATGTGAACAGGAAGAGGAGGGACATCATATGAACAGGAAGAGGAGGGACATCATATGAACAGGAAGAGGAAGAGGAGGGACATCAGGTGAACAGGAAGAGGAAGAGGAGGGACATCAGGTGAACAGGAAGAGGAAGAGGAGGGACATCATGTGAACAGGAAGAGGAGGGACATCATATGAACAGGAAGAGGAAGAGGAGGGACATCATGTGAACAGGAAGAGGAAGAGGAGGGACATCATGTGAACAGGAAGAGGAGGGACATCATGTGAACAGGAAGAGGAGGGACATCATATGAACAGGAAGAGGAGGGACATCATGTGAACAGGAAGAGGAAGAGGAGGGACATCATGTGAACAGGACAAATGAAAACTTCACTCTGGGGAAACTTGTGAAAAGACATAACTTTTCTCTCCTCAGGTGTCATGAGAGTAGGTTTGATGGGAGACCGGAGGGGGGGTCTAGAAAAGTCTCCGTTGACATTTATTTATTTACAGAAATCATTTGGGACTTAACAAATGCCTTCCTCCTAAAGCTTTTTGGTTTTTAATAAAATGTTCTTTGATACACAAAGTTTGGGGAGTGGGAGTGACTGTGAGGGTCCCGACAGAGAATAAAACTATATCAAAACATGTTTGTTACCACGGCAACATAAACAGAAGTCCTCCTGGCCCCCTGTTGGGCAGTTGAGTCTTGTTTTACAGGTATGTTCAGTAGCTCTTTGCTGTCAGAGTTCTCCTGTTGGAGGTCAGCAGAGAGTCTGCAGCAGAACACAGCTCGGCTTTATGCTCTTAGATAAACAGAAACTCTGAATGTCACACTGAGACACAGCCTGTTGAACAGAGCAGATCATGTGTGTGTTTGTTTTGTGCATGAAATCAACAAGTCTCAAACTTCACGCACATGATAACGCTGACCTCACAGCCTTTACCTGTTCATCCGGGGCTTCAGCTGATTGATTTGAACCTGCAGAATACTTTGATTCAGATGATGAAGCATCATGTGAGACTCCTTTAAAGCAGCTTTTAATGAACGTTAAGATAAAGTAAAGCCTCACCATCTGTCCGAGACACACACACACACACACACACACACACACACACACACACACACACACACACACACACACACACACACACACACACACACACACACACACACACACACACACACACACATCTCTTCTCCCGCAGACAAAGTTTCAGTGACGTTAAAAAAAATAAAAATCTTAAGGCAGAAGATGTCAGAGGACTTCAGGACAAATAACCACCAATCATTTCAAAATAAAACTCAGAAACTACATCTGGACCGCATTGTCAGCTAAATGATCATCACTGTTATTAAAAGATGTCTCATCCACTTTCTTAAAGATGCACAACGCAGTTTGATTTCTCCACGATTAATCGATTAATCAGAGCCAACAGGTGGGTAAGTGAGTCTCTAAGAAACCCGAGCAGTGAAGAATCATAACAGAGGAAAAGGATGAAAGATAAAGTGTGAGAGTCAGAGGTCGTCTTACTTCAGAACTGAGAAAAGGAGGTCGCCGGTTTAGCACGAGGATCCGTGAGTTTCCAAAGTGACGCTCGCTCCCCAGCCCCCGCGCTCGCTCTCTGCCCGGGTATGAATGCAGGCTCTGTGTGCCGGGACCGGGACTTAAAGAGCTCCTTGTACGAGCCCGAGAGGAGAAAAAAAAACAGAGAGAGAGAGAGAGAGAGAGAGACCGGGGGGAGGACAAATCTTAAAGGAACAGCACACAGTCAGGCTCCGAGAGCTCTGATTGGCTGAAGAGAAGCTGCTCTCTCCTCCCTTTCTCTCTCTCTCTCTCCCCCTCCCCCCTCTCTCTCTCACTCACCCTCTCTCTCTCACTCACCCTCTCTCTCTCTCTCCCTCCCCCCTCTCTCTCTCACTCACCCTCTCTCTCTCTCCCTCCCCCCTCTCTCTCTCACTCACCCTCCCTCTCTCTCCCTCCACCCTCTCTCTCTCTCTCACCCTCTCTCTCTGTCTCTCCCTCCCCCCTCTCTCTCTCTCGCCCGCTCTCTCTCTCCCTCTCTCTCTCTCTCTCCCCCACCCTCTGTTCTGTAGGTGACTCTGGATCTGTCCTGATGGTTCTGACTCGTCTCACCTTCTCTAACGATGTTTTGGTGTTTACATCATTAGACCTCCAGTGAGGCTCCCTGCAGGATCTTAATGAGGACCAGGTCTTAATCAGACCCCCCTGCACCTGCTGGTCTCCTGACATGCGTGTGAGCGTGTGATATTTAACCATCAGAGAACACGCTCGGAGGCATCACATCCTTTTCTTCCTATCAGAGTGGTGATCTGAGAGGACGGGAACACGCTGTGCTCTCACATCAATGATCCTTTGTTTCTACTGAAGGTCGACGCTCGCCTCAGTCTGAGTACGAAACCACTAAAACTATCATGATGCAGGTTGATGAAACTGTTCATACTGTAGACCCTGCAGACCCAGTAGACCCTGAAACCCTGCAGAGCCTGACACCCTGCAGACCCTGTAGACCCTGTCAACCCTGTAGACCCTGACACCCTGCAGACCCAGTAGACGCTGTAGACCCAGTAGACCCTGACATCCTGCAGACCCTGTAGACCCAGTAGACCCTGACACCCTGCAGACCCTGTGGACCCTGTAGACCCTGTAGACCCTGACACCCTGTAGACCCTGTAGACCCTGACACCCTGCAGACCCTGTGGACCCTGTGGACCCTGTAGACCTTGACACCCTGCAGACCCTGTAGACCCTGCAGACACTGACACCCTGTAGACCCTGACATCCTGCAGACACTGACACCCTGCAGACCCTGTAGACCCTGTAGACCCTGACACCCTGCAGACCCTGTAGATCCTGTAGACCCTGACACCCTGCAGACCCTGTAGACCCTGACACCCTGTAGACCCTGACACCCTGCAGACCCTGTAGACCCTGACACACTGTAGACCCTGACACCCTGCAGACCCTGTAGACCTTGTAGACCCTGACACCCTGCAGACCCTGTAGATCCTGTAGACCCTGACACCCTGCAGACCCTGACACCCTGTAGACCCTGACACCCTGCAGACCCTGTAGACCCTGTAGACCCTGACACCCTGCAGACCCTGTAGACCCTGTAGACCCTGACACACTATAGACCCTGACACCCTGCAGACCCTGTAGACCTTGTAGACCCTGTAGACCCTGACACCCTGCAGACCCTGTAGATCCTGTAGACCCTGACACCCTGCAGACCCTGTAGACCCTGACACCCTGCAGACCCTGACACACTGTAGACCCTGACACCCTGCAGACCCTGTAGACCCTGACACCCTGCAGACCCTGTAGACCCTGTAGACCCTGCAGACACTGACACCCTGCAGACCCTGTAGACCCTGTCAACCCTGTAGACCCTGTAGACCCTGACACTCTGCAGACCCTGTAGAACCTGACACCCTGTAGACCCTGACACCCTACAGACCCTGTAGACCCTGTAGACCCTGTAGACCCTGCAGACACTGACACCCTGCAGACCCTGTAGACCTTGTAGACCCTGACACCCTGCAGACCCTGTAGACCCTGTAGACCCTGACACCCTGTAGACCCTGTAGACCCTAACACCCTGTAGACCCTGACACCCTGTAGACCCTGACACCCTGCAGACCCTGTAGACCCTGACACCCTGTGGACCCTGACACCCTGCAGACCCTGTAGACCCTGTAGACCCTGACACCCTGTAGACCCTGTAGACCCTAACACCTTGTAGACCCTGACACCCTGTAGACCCTGACACCCTGCAGACCCTGTAGACCCTGACACACTGTAGACCCTGACACCCTGCAGACCCTGTGGACCCTGTAGACCCTGACACCCTGCAGACCCTGTAGACCCTGTCAACCCTGTAGACCCTGTCAACCCTGTGGACCCTGTAGACCCTGTAGACCCTGACACCCTGCAGACCCTGACACCCTGCAGACCCTGTAGACCCTGACACACTGTAGACCCTGACACCCTGCAGACCCTGACACACTGCAGACCCTGACACCCTGCAGACCCTGTGGACCCTGTAGACTCTGCAGACACTGACACCCTGCAGGCCCTGAAACCCTGCAGAGCCTGACACCCTGCAGACCCTGTAGACCCTGTCAACCCTGTAGACCCTGTAGACCCTGACACCCTGCAGACCCTGTAGACCCTGACACCCTGTAGACCCTGACACCCTGCAGACCCTGTAGACCCTGACACCCTGTAGACCCTGACACCCTGTAGACCCTGACACCCTGCAGACCCTGTAGACCCTGTAGACCATGTAGACCCTGACACCCTGCAGACCCTGTAGACCCTGACACCCTGTAGACTCTTACACCCTGCAGACCCTGACACCCTGTAGACCCTGTAGACACCCTGAATTTCAAAGAGACTTTTAGTTGTGCAGGAACAGATTGTATGTTGTTGTTGTTGTTTTTTGTTGATGTTGTTGTTGTTGTTATTGTTGTTGTAATTGTTGTTGATGTTGTTGTTGTTGATGTTGTTGTTGCTGTTGTTGATGTTGTTGTTGTTGTTGTTGTTGTTGTTGTTGTTGTAATTGTTGATGTTGTTGTTGATGTTGTTGTAATTGTTGATGTTGTTGTTGTTGATGGTGTTGTTGTTGTTGATGTTGTTGTTGTTGTGGTTGTTGTTGTTGTTGATTTGAAACAGGAGAACATCAAAGCTGTGGAGCAGCTCTCTGCACGCTGTCTCATCAGTTTCAAGCTCTCTCTCTCCCTCTCTCTCTCTCTCTCTCCCTCCCTCTCTCTCTCCCTCTGTCTCTCTCTCAGTCTCTCTCTCTCTCGCTCTCTGTCTCTCTCTCTCTCTGTCTCTCTCTCTGTCTCTCTCTCTCTCTCTGTCTCTCTCTCTGTCTCTCTCTCTCTCTCTGTCTGTCTCTCTCTCTCTCTGTCTCTCTCTGTCTCTCTCTCTGTCTCTCTCTCTCTCGCTCTCTGTCTCTCTCTCTCTCTGTCTCTCTCTCTGTCTCTCTCTCTCTCTCTCTCTGTCTCTCTCTGTCTCTCTCTCTCTCTGTCTCTCTCTCTCTCTCTCTCTCTCTTGTCTCTCTCTCTCTCTGTCTCTCTCTCTGTCTCTCTCTCTGTCTCTCTCTGTCTCTCTCTCTGTCTCTCTCTATGTCTCTCTGTCTCTCTCTCTCTCTGTCTCTCTCTCTCTCTCTCTCTCTGTCTCTCTCTCTCTCTCTCTCTGTCTCTCTGTCTCTCTCTCTCTCTGTCTCTCTCTCTCTCTCTCTCTCTCTGTCTCTCTCTGTCTCTCTCTCTCTCTCTCTCTCTGTCTCTCTCTGTCTCTCTCTCTGTCTCTCTCTCTCTCTGTCTCTCTCTCTCTCTCTCTCTCTCTGTCTCTCTCTCTCTCTCTCTATGTCTCTCTGTCTCTCTCTCTCTCTCTCTCTCTCTCTGTCTCTCTCTCTCTCTCTGTCTCTCTCTCTGTCTCTCTCTCTCTCTCTCTCTGTCTCTCTCTATGTCTCTCTGTCTCTCTGTCTCTCTTCCTCTCTCTTCCTCTCTCTCTCTCTCTCTCTCTCTCATCCTGTGTGCACCTGTGCGTCAGGTGTGTCAGCCCCCCCCCCCCCAGCAGCTGTGTCACACTTAAAAACGTCCTCCTGCCTTTGTGATCAGTTCCTTTACTTTAATGTTCAGCTTCTCTTTCTCTGAGTTACTGCTGCGTGTGTATGTGTGTGTGTATGTGTGTTGGAGCCTAAATAAATAGTTCTTTGTGCTAAGGAAGGATTCTAGTTACTTCAGTTGTGTTGAAGATGGGACATCTAAAGGAAACTGATATGAGGGGGGAGGGGCAGTTGCAGCAGGGGATGGGATGTATTGGGGTAAGGGTCCCAGGTGAGCCAGAGAGAGAGCGAGTTACCTGTAGAATATCTGAACTTTAATCTTTAACTGTTCATGAAAATACACACATCTACACACATCCCCTACATCTACACACATCTACACGCATCTACACACACCCTACATCTACACACATCTACACACATCTACACACACCCTACATCTACACACATCTATACACACCCTACATCTACAGACATCTACACAGACATCTACACACACCATGTTACATCTACACACATCATGGTACATCTACACACACCATGTTACATCTACACACACGTGCTACACCTACACACATCATGTTACATCTACACACACCATGTTACATCTACACACCATGCTACACCTACACACACCATGTTACATCATGTTACATCTACACACACCATGTTACATCATGTTACATCTACACACCATGCAACATCTACACACATCATGTTACATCATGTTACATCTACACACACCATGTTACATCTACACACACCATGTGACATCTACACACATCATGTTACATCTACACACCATGTGACATCTACACACATCATGTTACATCTACACACCATGTTACATCTACACACACCATGTTACATCTACACACACCATGTTACAGCTACACACCATGCTACACCTACACACATCATGTTACATCATGTTACATCTACACACCATGTTACATCTACACACCATGTTACATCTACACACCATGCTACATCTACACACATCATTTTACATCTACATACACCATGTTACAGCTACACACATCATGTTACATCTACACACCATGTTACATCTACACACCATGCTACATCTACACACATCATTTTACATCTACATACACCATGCTACACCTACACACATCATGTTACATCTACATACACCATGTGACAGCTACACACCATGCTACACCTACACACATCATGTTACATCATGTTACATCTACACACCATGTTACATCTACACACCATGTTACATCTACACACCATGCTACATCTACACACATCATTTTACATCTACACACACCATGTCACATCTACACACACCATGCAACATCTACACACACCATGCTACTTCTACACACATCTACACACACCATGTTACATCTACACACACCATGCTACATCTACACACACCATGCAACATCTACACACACCATGTTATATCTACACACACCATGCTACATCTACACACATCATGCTACATCTACACACACCATGTTACATCTACACACACCATGCTGCATCTACACACACCATGTTACATCATGTTACATCTACACACATCTACACACACCATGTTACATCTACACACACGATGTTACATCTACACACACCATGCAACATCTACACACACCATGTTACATCTACGCATACCATGTTACATCTACACACATGTTACATCTACACACACCATGTGACATTTACACACACCATGTTACATCTACACACACCATGCAACATCTACACACACCATGTTACATCTACACACACCATGCTACATCTACACACACCATGTTACATCTACACACACCATGCTACATCTACACATACCATGTTACATCTACACACATGTTACATCTACACATACCATGTTACATCTACACACATGTTCCATCTACACACATGTTACATCTACACATACCATGTTACATCTACACACACCATGTTACATATACACATACCATGTTACATCTACACACATGTTACATCTACACACACCATGTTACATCTACACACACCATGCAACATCTACACACACCATGTGACATCTACACACACCATGTTACATCTACACACACCATGCTACATCTACACACACCATGCTACATCTACACACACCATGTTACATCTACACACACCATGCAACATCTACACACACCATGTGACATCTACACACACCATGTTACATCTACACACATCATGTTACATCTACACACACCATGCTACATCTGCTACATCTTTCTGCTTATTTGCACTTCTGGTGAGATGCCAAACCTCATTTCG
Organism: Labrus bergylta; assembly: GCF_963930695.1. NCBI lineage: Eukaryota > Metazoa > Chordata > Actinopteri > Labriformes > Labridae > Labrus > Labrus bergylta. The sequence goes on along the minus strand of NC_089210.1, from coordinate 319,370 downwards.
TTACTCTATACTTGTATATGTGTAATGACAATAAAGTTGAATCTCATCTCATCTCATCTCATCTACACACACCATGTTACATTATGTTACATCTACACACAACATGTGACATCTACACACACCATGTAACATTTACACACATCATGCTATATCTACACACACCATGTTACATTATGTTACCTCTACACACAACATGTGACATCTACACACACCATGTTACATCTACACACACCATGTTACATCTACACATACCATGTTACATCTACACACATGTTACATCTACACACACCATGTTACATCTACACACACCATGTTACATCTACACACACCATGTTACATCTACACATACCATGTTACATCTACACACACCATGTTACATCTACACACACCATGTTACATCTACACACATGTTACATCTACACACACCATGTTACATCTACACACACCATGCTACATCTACACACATCATGCTACATCTACACATACCATGTTACATCTACACACACCATGCTACATCTACACATACCATGTTACATCTACACACACCATGTTACATCTACACACACCATGCTACATCTACACATACCATGTTACATCTACACACACCATGTTACATCTACACACACCATGTTACATCTACACATACCATGTTACATCTACACACATGTTACATCTACACACACCATGTTACATCTACACACACCATGTTACATCTACACACACCATGTTACATCTACACACACCATGCTACATCTACACATTCCATGCTACATCTACACACATCATGCTACATCTACACACACCATGTTACATCTACACACACCATGCTGCATCTACACACACCATGTTACATCATGTTACATCTACACACATCTACACACACCATGTTACATCTACACACACGATGTTACATCTACACACACCATGCAACATCTACACACACCATGTTACATCTACGCATACCATGTTACATCTACACACATGTTACATCTACACACACCATGTGACATTTACACACACCATGTTACATCTACACACATGTTACATCTACACACACCATGCTACATCTACACACATCATGCTACATCTACACATACCATGTTACATCTACACACACCATGCTACATCTACACATACCATGTTACATCTACACACACCATGTTACATCTACACACACCATGCTACATCTACACATACCATGTTACATCTACACACACCATGTTACATCTACACACACCATGTTACATCTACACATACCATGTTACATCTACACACATGTTACATCTACACACACCATGTGACATTTACACACACCATGTTACATCTACACACACCATGCAACATCTACACACACCATGTTACATCTACATACACCATGCTACATCTACACACACCATGTTACATCTACACACACCATGCTACATCTACACATACCATGTTACATCTACACACATGTTACATCTACACATACCATGTTACATCTACACACATGTTACATCTACACACATGTTACATCTACACATACCATGTTACATCTACACACACCATGTTACATATACACATACCATGTTACATCTACACACATGTTACATCTACACACACCATGTTACATCTACACACACCATGCAACATCTACACACACCATGTGACATCTACACACACCATGTTACATCTACACACACCATGCTACATCTACACACACCATGCTACATCTACACACACCATGTTACATCTACACACACCATGCAACATCTACACACACCATGTGACATCTACACACACCATGTTACATCTACACACATCATGTTACATCTACACACACCATGCTACATCTGCTACATCTTTCTGCTTATTTGCACTTCTGGTGAGATGCCAAACCTCATTTCGTTACTCTATACTTGTATATGTGTAATGACAATAAAGTTGAATCTCATCTCATCTCATCTCATCTACACACACCATGTTACATTATGTTACATCTACACACAACATGTGACATCTACACACACCATGTAACATTTACACACATCATGCTATATCTACACACACCATGTTACATTATGTTACCTCTACACACAACATGTGACATCTACACACACCATGTTACATCTACACACACCATGTTACATCTACACATACCATGTTACATCTACACACATGTTACATCTACACACACCATGTTACATCTACACACACCATGTTACATCTACACACACCATGTTACATCTACACATACCATGTTACATCTACACACACCATGTTACATCTACACACACCATGTTACATCTACACACATGTTACATCTACACACACCATGTTACATCTACACACACCATGCTACATCTACACACATCATGCTACATCTACACATACCATGTTACATCTACACACACCATGCTACATCTACACATACCATGTTACATCTACACACACCATGTTACATCTACACACACCATGCTACATCTACACATACCATGTTACATCTACACACACCATGTTACATCTACACACACCATGTTACATCTACACATACCATGTTACATCTACACACATGTTACATCTACACACACCATGTTACATCTACACACACCATGTTACATCTACACACACCATGTTACATCTACACACACCATGCTACATCTACACATTCCATGCTACATCTAAACACATCATGCTACATCTACACACACCATGTTACATCTACACACACCATGCTGCATCTACACACACCATGTTACATCATGTTACATCTACACACATCTACACACACCATGTTACATCTACACACACGATGTTACATCTACACACACCATGCAACATCTACACACACCATGTTACATCTACGCATACCATGTTACATCTACACACATGTTACATCTACACACACCATGTGACATTTACACACACCATGTTACATCTACACACATGTTACATCTACACACACCATGCTACATCTACACACATCATGCTACATCTACACATACCATGTTACATCTACACACACCATGCTACATCTACACATACCATGTTACATCTACACACACCATGTTACATCTACACACACCATGCTACATCTACACATACCATGTTACATCTACACACACCATGTTACATCTACACACACCATGTTACATCTACACATACCATGTTACATCTACACACATGTTACATCTACACACACCATGTTACATCTACACACACCATGTTACATCTACACACACCATGTTACATCTACACACACCATGCTACATCTACACATTCCATGTTACATCTACACACACCATGTTACATCTACACACACCATGTTACATCTACACATACCATGTTACATCTACACACATGTTACATCTACACACACCATGTTACATCTACACACACCATGCAACATCTACACACACCATGTTACATCTACACACACCATGTTACATCTACACACACCATGCTACATCTACACACACCATGCTACATCTACACACACCATGTTACATCTACACACACCATGCTACATCTACACATACCATGTTACATCTACACACATGTTACATCTACACACACCATGTGACATTTACACACACCATGTTACATCTACACACACCATGTTACATCTACACACATCATGTTACATCTACACACACCATGCTACATCTACACACACCATGTTACATTATGTTACATCTACACACAACATGTGACATCTACACACACCATGTAACATTTACACACATCATGCTATATCTACACACACCATGTTACATTATGTTACCTCTACACACAACACGTGACATCTACACACATGTTACATCTACACACACCATGTGACATTTACACACACCATGTTACATCTACACACCATGCAACATCTACACGCACCATGTTACATCTACACACACCATGCTACATCTACACACACCATGTTACACCTACACACACCATGCTACATCTACACACACCATGTTACATCTACACACACCATGCTACATCTACACATACCATGTTACATCTACACACAACATGTTACATCTACACACACCATGCTACATCTACACACACCATGCTACATCTACACACACCATGCTACATCTACACATACCATGTTACATCCACACACACCATGTTACATCTACACACACCATGCTACATCTACACATACCATGTTACATCTACACACATGTTACATCTACACATACCATGTTACATCTACACACACCATGTTACATCTACACACACCATGTTACATCTACACACATCATGCTATATCTACACACACATGTTACATCTACACACACCATGTTACATCTACACACACCATGTTACATCTACACACAACATGTTACATCTACACACACCATGTTACATCTACACACATCATGTTACATCTACACACACCATGCTACATCTACACACACCATGTTACATTATGTTACATCTACACACAACATGTGACATCTACACACACCATGTAACATTTACACACATCATGCTATATCTACACACACCATGTTACATTATGTTGCCTCTACACACAACATGTGACATCTACACACATGTTACATCTACACACACCATGTGACATTTACACACACCATGTTACATCTACACACCATGCAACATCTACACACACCATGTTACATCTACACACACCATGCTACATCTACACACACCATGTTACATCTACACACACCATGTTACATCTACACACACCATGTTACATCTACACACACCATGCTACATCTACACATACCATGTTACATCTACACACATGCAACATCTACACACACCATGTTACATCTACACACACCATGCTACATCTACACACACCATGTTACATCTACACACACCATGCTACATCTACACATACCATGTTACATCTACACACACCATGCTACATCTACACACACCATGTTACATCTACACACACCATGCTACAGCTACACACACCATGTGACATCTACACACACCATGCTACATCTACACACACCATGTTACATCTACACACACCATGCTACATCTACACACACCATGTTACATCTACACACATCATGTTACATCTACACACACCATGCTACATCTACACACACCATGTTACATCATGTTACATCTACACACAACATGTGACATCTACACACACCATGTAACATTTACACACATCATGCTACATCTACACATACCATGCAACATCTACACACACCATGTTACATCTACACACACCATGCAACATCTACACACACCATGCTACATCTACACACACCATGCTACAGCTACACACACCATGTTACATCTACACACACCATGCTACATCTACACATACCATGTTACATCTACACACACCATGTTACATCTACACACATCATGTTACATCTACACACACCATGTTACATCTACACACACCATGCTACATCTACACATTCCATGTTACATCTACACACACCATGTTACATCTACACACACCATGTTACATCTACACACATGCAACATCTACACACACCATGTTACATCTACACACACCATGCTACATCTACACACACCATGTTACATCTACACACACCATGCTACATCTACACACACCATGCTACATCTACACACACCATGCAACATCTACACACACCATGCTACATCTACACACACCATGCTACATCTACACACACCATGCTACATCTACACATACCATGTTACATCTACACACACCATGCTACATCTACACACACCATGTTACATCTACACACACCATGCTACAGCTACACACACCATGTGACATCTACACATACCATGTTACATCTACACACACCATGTTACATCTACACACACCATGTTACATCTACACATACCATGTTACATCTACACACATGTTACATCTACACACACCATGTGACATTTACACACACCATGTTACATCTACACACACCATGCTACATCTACACATTCCATGTTACATCTACACACACCATGTTACATCTACACACACCATGTTACATCTACACACATGCAACATCTACACACACCATGTTACATCTACACACACCATGCTACATCTACACACACCATGTTACATCTACACACACCATGCTACATCTACACATACCATGTTACATCTACACACACCATGTTACATCTACACACACCATGTTACATCTACACACACCATGTTACATCTACACACACCATGTTACATCTACACATACCATGTTACATCTACACACATGTTACATCTACACACACCATGTTACATCTACACACACCATGTTACATCTACACACATCATGTTACATCTACACACACCATGCTACATCGACACACACCATGTTACATTATGTTACATCTACACACAACATGTGACATCTACACACACCATGTAACATTTACACACATCATGCTATATCTACACACACCATGTTACATTATGTTATCTCTACACACAACATGTGACATCTACACACATGTTACATCTACACACACCATGTGACATTTACACACACCATGTTACATCTACACACCATGCAACATCTACACGCACCATGTTACATCTACACACACCATGCTACATCTACACACACCATGTTACATCTACACACACCATGCTACATCTACACACACCATGCTACATCTACACATACCATGTTACATCCACACACACCATGCTACATCTACACACACCATGTTACATCTACACATACCATGTTACATCTACACACACCATGCTACATCTACACACACCATGTTACATCTACACACACCATGCTACAGCTACACACACCATGTTACATCTACACACACCATGCTACATCTACACATACCATGTTACATCTACACACACCATGCTACATCTACACACACCATGTTACATCTACACACACCATGCAACATCTACACACACCATGCTACATCTACACACACCATGCTACATCTACACACACCATGCAACATCTACACACACCATGCTACATCTACACACACCATGCTACATCTACACATACCATGTTACATCTACACACACCATGCTACATGTACACACACCATGTTACATCTACACACACCATGCTACAGCTACACACACCATGTGACATCTACACATACCATGTTACATCTACACACACCATGTTACATCTACACACACCATGTTACATCTACACATACCATGTTACATCTACACACATGTTACATCTACACACACCATGTTACATCTACACACACCATGCTACATCTACACATACCATGTTACATCTACACACACCATGCTACATCTACACACACCATGTTACACCTACACACACCATGCTACAGCTACACACACCATGTTACATCTACACACATCATGTTACATCTACACACACCATGCTACATCTACACACACCATGTTACATCATGTTACATCTACACACAACATGTGACATCTACACACACCATGTAACATTTACACACATCATGCTATATCTACACATACCATGCAACATCTACACACACCATGTTACATCTACACACACCATGCAACATCTACACACACCATGCTACATCTACACACACCATGCTACAGCTACACACACCATGTTACATCTACACACACCATGCTACATCTACACATACCATGTTACATCTACACACACCATGTTACATCTACACACATCATGTTACATCTACACACACCATGCTACATCTACACACACCATGTTACATCTACACACATCATGTTACATCTACACACACCATGCTACATCTACACACACCATGTTACATCATGTTACATCTACACACAACATGTGACATCTACACACACCATGTAACATTTACACACATCATGCTATATCTACACATACCATGCAACATCTACACACACCATGTTACATCTACACACACCATGCTACATCTACACATACCATGTTACATCTACACATACCATGCAACATCTACACACACCATGTTACATCTACACACACCATGTTACATCTACACACACCATGCTACATCTACACACACCATGCTACATCTACACATACCATGTTACATCTACGCACACCATGCTACATCTACACATTCCATGTTACATCTACACACATCATGTTACATCTACACACACCATGCTACATCGACACACACCATGTTACATTATGTTACATCTACACACAACATGTGACATCTACACACACCATGTAACATTTACACACATCATGCTATATCTACACACACCATGTTACATTATGTTACCTCTACACACAACATGTGACATCTACACACATGTTACATCTACACACACCATGTGACATTTACACACACCATGTTACATCTACACACCATGCAACATCTACACGCACCATGTTACATCTACACACACCATGCTACATCTACACACACCATGTTACATCTACACACACCATGCTACATCTACACACACCATGCTACATCTACACATACCATGTTACATCTACACACACCATGCTACATCTACACACACCATGTTACATCTACACATACCATGTTACATCTACACACACCATGCTACATCTACACACACCATGTTACATCTACACACACCATGCTACAGCTACACACACCATGTTACATCTACACACACCATGCTACATCTACACATACCATGTTACATCTACACACACCATGCTACATCTACACACACCATGTTACATCTACACACACCATGCAACATCTACACACACCATGCTACATCTACACACACCATGCTACATCTACACACACCATGCAACATCTACACACACCATGCTACATCTACACACACCATGCTACATCTACACACACCATGCTACATCTACACATACCATGTTACATCTACACACACCATGCTACATCTACACACACCATGTTACATCTACACACACCATGCTACAGCTACACACACCATGTGACATCTACACATACCATGTTACATCTACACACACCATGTTACATCTACACACACCATGTTACATCTACACATACCATGTTACATCTACACACATGTTACATCTACACACACCATGTTACATCTACACACACCATGCTACATCTACACATACCATGTTACATCTACACACACCATGCTACATCTACACACACCATGTTACACCTACACACACCATGCTACAGCTACACACACCATGTTACATCTACACACATCATGTTACATCTACACACACCATGCTACATCTACACACACCATGTTACATCATGTTACATCTACACACAACATGTGACATCTACACACACCATGTAACATTTACACACATCATGCTATATCTACACATACCATGCAACATCTACACACACCATGTTACATCTACACACACCATGCAACATCTACACACACCATGCTACATCTACACACACCATGCTACAGCTACACACACCATGTTACATCTACACACACCATGCTACATCTACACATACCATGTTACATCTACACACACCATGTTACATCTACACACATCATGTTACATCTACACACACCATGCTACATCTACACACACCATGTTACATCTACACACATCATGTTACATCTACACACACCATGCTACATCTACACACACCATGTTACATCATGTTACATCTACACACAACATGTGACATCTACACACACCATGTAACATTTACACACATCATGCTATATCTACACATACCATGCAACATCTACACACACCATGTTACATCTACACACACCATGCAACATCTACACACACCATGTTACATCTACACATACCATGCAACATCTACACACACCATGTTACATCTACACACACCATGTTACATCTACACACACCATGCTACATCTACACACACCATGCTACATCTACACATACCATGTTACATCTACGCACACCATGCTACATCTACACATTCCATGTTACATCTACACACACCATGTTACATCTACACACACCATGCTACATCTACACATACCATGTTACATCTACACACATGCAACATCTACACACACCATGTTACATCTACACACACCATGCTACATCTACACACACCATGTTACATCTACACACACCATGCTACATCTACACATACCATGTTACAGCTACACACACCATGCTACATCTACACACACCATGTTACATCTACACACACCATGCTACATCTACACACACCATGTTACATCTACACACACCATGCTACATCTACACATACCATGCTACATCTACACATACCATGTTACATCTACGCACACCATGCTACATCTACACATTCCATGTTACATCTACACACACCATGTTACATCTACACACACCATGCTACATCTACACATACCATGTTACATCTACACACATGCAACATCTACACACACCATGTTACATCTACACACATGCAACATCTACACACACCATGTTACATCTACACACACCATGCTACATCTACACACACCATGTTACATCTACACACACCATGCTACATCTACACATACCATGTTACATCTACACACACCATGCTACATCTACACACACCATGTTACATCTACACACACCATGCTACATCTACACACACCATGCAACATCTACACACACCATGTTACATCTACACACACCATGCTACATCTACACACACCATGCTACATCTACACACACCATGTTACATCTACACACACCATGCTACATCTACACACACCATGCTACATCTACACACACCATGCAACATCTACACACACCATGTTACATCTACACACACCATGCTACATCTACACACACCATGCTACATCTACACACACCATGTTACATCTACACACACCATGCTACATCTACACATACCATGTTACATCTACACACATGTTACATCTACACACACCATGTGACATTTACACACACCATGTTACATCTACACACACCATGTTACATCTACACACACCATGTTACATCTACACACATCATGTTACATCTACACACACCATGCTACATCTACACACACCATGTTACATTATGTTACATCTACACACAACATGTGACATCTACACACACCATGTAACATTTACACACATCATGCTATATCTACACACACCATGTTACATTATGTTACCTCTACACACAACATGTGACATCTACACACATGTTACATCTACACACACCATGTGACATTTACACACACCATGTTACATCTACACACCATGCAACATCTACACGCACCATGTTACATCTACACACACCATGCTACATCTACACACACCATGTTACATCTACACACACCATGCTACATCTACACACACCATGTTACATCTACACACACCACGCTACATCTACACATACCATGTTACATCTACACACACCATGCTACATCTACACACACCATGCAACATCTACACACACCATGCTACATCTACACACACCATGTTACATCTACACACACCATGTTACATCTACACACATCATGTTACATCTACACACACCATGCTACATCTACACACACCATGTTACATCATGTTACATCTACACACAACATGTGACATCTACACACACCATGTAACATTTACACACATCATGCTACATCTACACACACCATGCAACATCTACACACACCATGCTACATCTACACACACCATGTTACATCTACACACACCATGCTACATCTACACATACCATGTTACATCTACACACACCATGTTACATCTACACACATCATGTTACATCTACACACACCATGCTACATCTACACACACCATGTTACATCATGTTACATCTACACACAACATGTGACATCTACACACACCATGTAACATTTACACACATCATGCTATATCTACACATACCATGCAACATCTACACACACCATGTTACATCTACACACACCATGCAACATCTACACACACCATGTTACATCTACACATACCATGCAACATCTACACACACCATGTTACATCTACACACACCATGTTACATCTACACACACCATGTTACATCTACACACATCATGTTACATCTACACACACCATGCTACATCTACACACACCATGTTACATCATGTTACATCTACACACAACATGTGACATCTACACACACCATGTAACATTTACACACATCATGCTACATCTACACACACCATGCAACATCTACACACACCATGCTACATCTACACACACCATGTTACATCTACACACACCATGCTACATCTACACATACCATGTTACATCTACACACACCATGTTACATCTACACACATCATGTTACATCTACACACACCATGCTACATCTACACACACCATGTTACATCATGTTACATCTACACACAACATGTGACATCTACACACACCATGTAACATTTACACACATCATGCTATATCTACACATACCATGCAACATCTACACACACCATGTTACATCTACACACACCATGCAACATCTACACACACCATGTTACATCTACACATACCATGCAACATCTACACACACCATGTTACATCTACACACACCATGTTACATCTACACACACCATGCTACATCTACACACACCATGCTACATCTACACATACCATGTTACATCTACGCACACCATGCTAGATCTACACATTCCATGTTACATCTACACACACCATGTTACATCTACACACACCATGCTACATCTACACATACCATGTTACATCTACACACATGCAACATCTACACACACCATGTTACATCTACACACACCATGCTACATCTACACACACCATGTTACATCTACACACACCATGCTACATCTACACATACCATGTTACATTATGTTACATCTACACACAACATGTGACATCTACACACATGCAACATCTACACACACCATGTTACATCTACACACACCATGTTACATCTACACACACCATGCTACATCTACACACACCATGCTACATCTACACATACCATGTTACATCTACGCACACCATGCTAGATCTACACATTCCATGTTACATCTACACACACCATGTTACATCTACACACACCATGCTACATCTACACATACCATGTTACATCTACACACATGCAACATCTACACACACCATGTTACATCTACACACACCATGCTACATCTACACACACCATGTTACATCTACACACACCATGCTACATCTACACATACCATGTTACATTATGTTACATCTACACACAACATGTTACATCTACACACATGCAACATCTACACACACCATGCTACATCTACACATACCATGTTACATCTACACACACCATGCTACATCTACACACACCATGTTACATCTACACACACCATGCTACATCTACACACACCATGTTACATCTACACACACCATGCTACATCTACACATACCATGTTACATCTACACACAACATGTTACATCTACACACACCATGCTACATCTACACACACCATGTTACATCTACACACACCATGCTACATCTACACATACCATGTTACATCTACACATATGTTACATCTACACACACCATGTGACATTTACACACACCATGTTACATCTACACACACCATGTTACATCTACACACATCATGTTACATCTACACACACCATGCTACATCTACACACACCATGTTACATTATGTTACATCTACACACAACATGTGACATCTACACACACCATGTAACATTTACACACATCATGCTATATCTACACACACCATGTTACATTATGTTACCTCTACACACAACATGTGACATCTACACACATGTTACATCTACACACACCATGTGACATTTACACACACCATGTTACATCTACACACCATGCAACATCTACACGCACCATGTTACATCTACACACACCATGCTACATCTACACACACCATGTGACATTTACACACACCATGCTACATCTACACACACCATGTTACATCTACACATACCATGTTACATCTACACACACCATGCAACATCTACACACACCATGTTACATCTACACACACCATGCAACATCTACACACACCATGTTACATCTACACACACCATGCTACATCTACACACACCATGCTACATCTACACACACCATGTTACATCTACACACACCATGCAACATCTACACACACCATGCTACATCTACACACACCATGTTACATCTACACACATGTTACATCTACACACACCATGTGACATTTACACACACCATGTTACATCTACACACACCATGTTACATCTACACACAACATGTGACATCTACACACACCATGTAACATTTACACACATCATGCTATATCTACACACACCATGTTACATTATGTTACCTCTACACACAACATGTGACATCTACACACATGTTACATCTACACACACCATGTGACATTTACACACACCATGTTACATCTACACACCATGCAACATCTACACACACCATGTTACATCTACACACACCATGCTACATCTACACACACCATGTTACATCTACACACACCATGCTACATCTACACACACCATGTTACATCTACACACACCATGCTACATCTACACATACCATGTTACATCTACACACACCATGCTACATCTACACACACCATGCAAAATCTACACACACCATGCTACATCTACACACACCATGTTACATCTACACACACCATGCTACATCTACACATACCATGTTACATCTACACACACCATGCTACATCTACACACACCATGTTACATCTACACACATCATGTTACATCTACACACACCATGCTACATCTACACACACCATGTTACATCATGTTACATCTACACACAACATGTGACATCTACACACACCATGTAACATTTACACACATCATGCTACATCTACACACACCATGCAACATCTACACACACCATGCTACATCTACACACACCATGTTACATCTACACACACCATGCTACATCTACACATACCATGTTACATCTACACACACCATGTTACATCTACACACATCATGTTACATCTACACACACCATGCTACATCTACACACACCATGTTACATCATGTTACATCTACACACAACATGTGACATCTACACACACCATGTAACATTTACACACATCATGCTATATCTACACATACCATGCAACATCTACACACACCATGTTACATCTACACACACCATGCAACATCTACACACACCATGTTACATCTACACATACCATGCAACATCTACACACACCATGTTACATCTACACACACCATGTTACATCTACACACACCATGCTACATCTACACACACCATGCTACATCTACACATACCATGTTACATCTACGCACACCATGCTACATCTACACACACCATGTTACATCTACACACACCATGCTACATCTACACATACCATGTTACATCTACACACACCATGTTACATCTACACACACCATGCTACATCTACACATACCATGTTACATCTACACACATGCAACATCTACACACACCATGTTACATCTACACACACCATGCTACATCTACACACACCATGTTACATCTACACACACCATGCTACATCTACACACACCATGCTACATCTACACATACCATGTTACATCTACACACATGCAACATCTACACACACCATGTTACATCTACACACACCATGCTACATCTACACACACCATGTTACATCTACACACACCATGCTACATCTACACATACCATGTTACATCTACACACACCATGCTACATCTACACACACCATGTTACATCTACACACACCATGCTACATCTACACACACCATGTTACATCTACACACACCATGCTACATCTACACATACCATGTTACATCTACACACAACATGTTACATCTACACACACCATGCTACATCTACACACACCATGTTACATCTACACACACCATGCTACATCTACACACACCATGCTACATCTACACATACCATGTTACATCTACACACACCATGCTACATCTACACACACCATGTTACATCTACACACACCATGCTACATCTACACACACCATGTTACATCTACACACACCATGCTACATCTACACATACCATGTTACATCTACACACAACATGTTACATCTACACACACCATGCTACATCTACACACACCATGTTACATCTACACACACCATGCTACATCTACACACACCATGTTACATCTACACACACCATGCTACATCTACACATACCATGTTACATCTACACACACCATGTTACATCTACACACACCATGTTACATCTACACATACCATGTTACATCTACACACACCATGCTACATCTACACATACCATGTTACATCTACACACACCATGTTACATCTACACACACCATGCTACATCTACACACACCATGCTACATCTACACACACCATGTTACATCTACACACACCATGTTACATCTACACACACCATGCTACATCTACACACACCATGTTACATCTACACACACCATGTTACATCTACACACACCATGTTACATCTACACATACCATGTTACATCTACACACACCATGCTACATCTACACATACCATGCTACATCTACACACACCATGTTACATCTACACACACCATGCTACATCTACACATACCATGTTACATCTACACACAACATGTTACATCTACACACACCATGCTACATCTACACACACCATGTTACATCTACACACACCATGCTACATCTACACATACCATGTTACATCTACACATACCATGTTACATCTACACACACCATGCTACATCTACACATACCATGTTACATCTACACACACCATGCTACATCTACACACACCATGTTACATCTACACACACCATGCTACATCTACACATACCATGTTACATCTACACATACCATGTTACATCTACACACACCATGCTACA
>NC_089210.1:287642-297642 GCF_963930695.1 Labrus bergylta | reverse complement strand
ACATCGTTGGACTGCACGTGGTGACGTCCTAATGTCTTTGTGCAATCTGATGGCCTCCTTCTGTTCCTTTAATGATTCCAGATTGATCCTGGAGACCGCCCTGCGGGACGCCACCCTTACCTCTTTGACCACGAGATAAAAGAGAGACAACATGTAATAAATATATTTATTTGCAACAGTAAACGATTGGAGAAGGAAGGAATAAAGTGCTTAGTACTGAAGTCTCTCCAGCTCTGGGAGAATGTTATCATGTTTACAGTTTGAGTCATCTTAAAGCAAAAAAAAAACATCATGTTAACACAGAGCAGGAAGTAAATCATATTTACAGTCGTCTTCTTCCTGAGCTGTGCTCGAGATCGATCCAGATTTTAAAGGTCTCATATTTAAAATCCTCTTCCCCATGTTCCTCTAACACTAACATGTGTCTCTAGTCCGTCTACAAACCCCCCAATGATGAAAAAAATCCATCCTCTCCATCTTTTACCTGCTCCACTTTTCAGAAAATGTGTGCTCAAACAGCCCGTTTGGAGATGTTCCCTTCATGACATCACAAAGGGCAGTAGCCCCTCCCCCAGGTGGGTGACACTCCCACAGCTAGGTGTTTGTTCTGCCCTCTGAGTCTGCCTTCTCACCGTAAACAATAGGACATGGAGCGAGAAAGATTGAGTACACCCAAGCCCTTCCAAAGAGGGGGCGTGGTCAGACACAGCTCATTTACATATTTAAAGGTACAGACACAGAAACAGCCTGTTCTGAGCAGGGCTGAAATAGAGGGGTTTATAGACATGATCAAATACAGGGTCAGGGTTAGGGTTAGGAGGAGGAGGATATATGACCTTTAAAGGTTAAATTACTCAATATGAAGTATTTGAGTTACTTCACCGTCTTTGTTTGCTCGTTCATTATCGCCCATCTTAAAGAAAGAAAAGTTTTATTCTGCTGTTTTCTCATCTTATCGATTAAAACATCGGAATCGTTTGACAGCCTTCATTCTAACACGAGGTCGTAATAAATCAGAATGCTAACAGTTACTGTATCAAAGAGCGTTTTCAGTTCAGGTGAACCACATCGCAGCAGCGCACTAGTCGTGTCAGTTAACTGCACAGAAAAATCCAGCGCAGACGTTCCTCACTGCTGGACGATTAATCGGTTGGGCTCTAGAAAAAACAGAAAATATTTTTACAATGCAATGTGTCAATATGTTGTAAACCCTGAATCAGCTTCATGGACTCTGTCTCCAGCTGGGACGTCCTGTGTTCATGAAGTCATGAGTCTGAAGATGTTTTCACACCTGCACTAATCTAGCCCTTCAGGTGAGCTGCTTTAAAGTCAGAACGTCTCCGGTGTTTCTGCAGCTGCATGAAGTCATTCAGAGAGAATCCTCCTCATGTTCTCATCTCATTGAGAGGAAAAAGGCAAAGAGGGTTGAAATGAGAGTCCAGAGTAAACGTCTTCATGTCACTGACTACGTTTACATGCACACCGTTTTCCTATTGAGGTCCATATTTTGGTTAAGGCAATATTCAGAAAAATACTCCGCAGAGTGCTGAGCTACTGGAATGTTCCTGTTTACATGTTAATCAGAATAAACCGTATTAGTAGTGTCAGGACAAGACGTCATCTAGGGGTGTTCTTTTTGCGCGCACTGTAAGATGCTTGCTTTCGCGTTATACTGTGTAATATTCTTATTCTCCATCAAAGTGTGATTGGAACACTCGTTCTCATTCACCTCCTCAGCCGTGGCCAACGCGAATGCGAGGAAATGGTAAACAGACACGTTACGCAATGGATACCAACCACAGCCCTGCAGAGACTCACAGCCAGGACCGCTGGGAGCGAGTAGTAGTAAATTTGTCTCCTCCTCGCCCCTACACTGTAAGGGGTCTTTTGTGTGTTTCTCGTCATGTTGAACATGCACAGAAGTAAACAAATCCTTGAAGTAGCATGTTCAGGATTCAGACTAACGCCTTTACATGACCCAGTTTTCGTGTTATGCTAGGGGTCTTATTCAGGTTTTTAATAATTGGGTTATGACAATTGGAATAAGGTGTTTACATGACTCCTACGCAATCAGAACATTGTCATCATTGATGAATACAGGAATATGGTGAGCATGTAAACAAAGTCCCTGATTCAGCTGCCCCCCCCCCCCCCCCCCCCTTCACTGGACTCTCTCCATCTCCCCCTCGCTCTTATAGCTCACTGGATCCAGAGGGATGCTGGTCTGCAGGATGTCAAACTGCATCTGGTTATTGTCCATGTCCAGCACACACATGATGCTGTGACCTCCGGAGGTCACGGTGGCGGCAGCGTCCTGGAACATGTTCTGGAAGTCAACTGAAGTCCTGCGCTCCTCGCTCCACTCCGTCCCTCCGGCGTGCGAGGAGGTGAACACGTCGTCCTCCTCCTCACAGCTCAGAACCGCCTCATTCTCGTAGCAGAAGGTGCTCACAGACCGGGGGATCAGGTCCTCTGTGGTTTTACACACAGAGGAGGCGTGGCTAACAGCAGCAGAGGAGGCGTGGCCTGCAGCAGAGGAGGCGTGGCCTGCAGCCTCGTCCAGCTCTCTGGCGCTGAGCTGCGTGGTGGACGGCACCTCGTAGGTCTTGTGGAAGCGGGCGTAGTCCACCTTGTAGCAGTCTCGGTCCTCATAGATCACCGGCTCAAAGCGGTGACCCCACAGGATCTCCCGGGCGATGTAGGAGCTACGGAACTGCGTGGTCATGGCCGTGGCCTCCACCATCCCCTCCAGGATGACCACGATCTCAAAGTGGTCGGTCTCTAAGTCCGCCCTGCTTAAGGAGTAAAGGGGGCTGTCCCGGTCTATCTCGTGGACTATGACCAGAGGAGACACGAGGAACAGTCTGTCTGTGCCCTCGTCGTAGCCCACGTTCAGATCCGTCTGCTCCAGAGGGATGAACTCGCCCTCCGCTGTGACGTACGAGCGTATGAGCTGCGCCCGGACGTGAGCCTCCACGATGTGGCTCCGCCGCAGGTTCCCAACCCGCCACATGAGGCACAGCTTCCCGTCACGCAGGGCGATGACGGCATTTTTAGAAAACACCAGGGTCTGGTTCCTCTTCTTAGGCCGGGCCATCTTGGCCATGATGGTCCCGATCATGAACGAGTCGATGATACAGCCTACGATGGACTGAATCACCACAGTTACTATGGCGACAGGACACTCCTCAGTCACACAGCGCCATCCATACCCGATGGTGGTCTGGGTCTCCATGGAGAACAGGAGGGCTCCAACGAAACCCTGAACGTGGAGTACGCAGGGCATCCTCTGAGTCTGCCCCCCCGCTGGTCCATGCAGCCCCCCTACAGCCCCCCCGTCCCCCTTCCCCACAGCACTCCTCTCAAAGTCCCCGTGTGCCAGAGACACGGTGTAGAAGATGATCCCGAAAAAGAGCCATGAGAGCAGGAAGCTGCAGCAGAAGAGGAGCAGCAGGTATCTCCAGCGTATGTCCACGCAGGTGGTGAAGATGTCGGCCAGGTAACGCTGCCTCTTTTCCGCCATGTTGGTGAATAAAACATTACACTGTCCGTTCTTCTTGACAAAGCGGCTCCGGAGCTGGCTGGAGCCTCGGGTCAGGATCTTCCCGTTGTTCATCCCTCCTCGTCCCTGGTGGCAGGCGCGGCAGGCGAGGTGGAGCGAAGTCGGAGAGGAGAGGAGGCGTGTCCGTTACAGAGTCCTGAACCGAAGATCTTCTGACGCTCCTCTTCTGGTAGAATGTCTGACACAATGCTGTACCTGTGAACAGGGGGGCGGGGGGGTGCAGGTTAGGACTCACCAATTCCGTCAAAGAAATGTCGACATTACATGGACGACCAATAAATCGAGGTCACGTTTACACAAATCGCTTTTAAGATCCCCTCCACACGGCCGTTTTGGACTCCCTCGGTTTGTCAGATATGAGAGCAGTTATCAGGTCAACAGGTGTTGTAGCGATGGAAGCGGTCAAGAGAAGTGGTTCAGATAGAAGTGATTGTACCCGACCTAAAAAGCCGCTCTCTATGATGTTTAGAATTTAGACTGCAGTACCCATTTTAAACACTAGGGGTCAGAGTTACATACTGCTCCTTTAAATTGTTGTCGTGGAACCTTAAACACGAGTTTGGGGTTTGAAACTCTCCTCTCTGTCTTCACCTGGAGGATTACCTGTTGCAGGTAAACATCCAGAGCTGGACCCGACTCACCCAGACTGACTCAGGGTAACCAGGAAGTGAGAACATGTTATAACCAGATGTGTGCTTTGTGGTGTCTCAGCTCACAGAGATCCCAGAAGACCGTTCAGAAAGTAGGCGGATCAGAAGAAACTTCCTTGTGTGAAACCACTGTGAGCCTTTTTGTGATTTTGTAATTCTCTCTGGACCCTCAGGGACTCGGACTCGGATATGAAGTCCAGGTCAGATCCCTCACCTGTGTGACTTCCTTGTTCCCATGTCAACAGTGATCACCAGAATGGAGCCTGGGCGGGAAGCTGGACTTGGTCCTGCTTCCAAAGGTCAGACGTCCATGGTGGAGGAGTTTGAACCACTGAGGGGACAGACAGACAGATTTATGAAGGTGATAACGGCGGGTAACTGACGGGCAGCGAGGGTGTGGGGGGGGGGGGGGGGGGTGGCTTTAGTCTAAGCGCACTCTAAGACGCTGTCATCAGCTGTCATCAGCTGTCTGTGTTTCAGTGGACGATTGATTTAAGAGGATTTGGACTTAATCCTGCTTTACTTCTCTAAAATGTCTTCAGGAACAGCGACCCCAGTATGAAGTACTAAGTGCTGTTACAACACGAGTCAGAGAGAGACAGAGAGACAGAGAGAGACAGAGAGAGACAGAGAGAGAGAGAGAGACAGAGAGACAGAGAGAGAGAGACAGAGAGAGAGAGAGAGAGACAGAGAGACAGAGAGACAGAGAGAGACAGACAGAGAGACAGGGAGAGACAGAGAGAGAGACAGAGAGAGACAGAGAGAGACAGAGAGAGAGACAGAGAGAGACAGAGAGAGAGACAGAGAGAGAGAGAGAGACAGAGAGACAGAGAGAGAGAGACAGAGAGAGAGAGAGAGACAGAGAGACAGAGAGACAGAGAGAGACAGAGAGAGAGACAGAGAGAGAGAGACAGAGAGAGAGAGAGAGACAGAGAGAGAGACAGAGAGAGAGAGAGAGACAGAGAGACAGAGAGAGACAGAGAGAGAGACAGAGAGACAGAGAGAGAGAGAGAGGACAGAGAGAGAGAGAGAGACAGAGAGACAGAGAGACAGAGAGACAGAGAGAGACAGAGAGAGAGAGAGAGACAGAGAGACAGAGAGACAGAGAGAGACAGACAGAGAGACAGGGAGAGACAGAGAGAGAGACAGAGAGAGACAGAGAGAGACAGAGAGAGAGACAGAGAGAGACAGAGAGAGACAGAGAGAGAGAGAGAGACAGAGAGACAGAGAGACAGAGAGAGAGAGACAGAGAGAGAGAGAGAGACAGAGAGACAGAGAGACAGAGAGAGACAGAGAGAGAGACAGAGAGAGAGAGACAGAGAGAGAGAGAGAGACAGAGAGAGAGACAGAGAGAGAGAGAGAGACAGAGAGACAGAGAGAGACAGAGAGAGAGACAGAGAGGACAGAGAGAGAGAGAGAGACAGAGAGAGAGAGAGAGACAGAGAGACAGAGAGACAGAGAGACAGAGAGACAGAGAGAGACAGAGAGAGACAGAGAGAGAGAGAGACAGAGAGAGACAGAGAGAGACCCTCTTTCTGTCTGCAGACTCACCCGGGCTGCGACTGTAAAGTTTCAGTTTTTTGTGTCTGGAGTCAAATCACCTGACCACCTTAAACTGAGAGCCACCACACCCTGATAGGTGCGAGAACACGAGCACAAGAGCCACTACTTGAAGCAAAAAGTCACAATGATAAAGGATGAAGAAACACCTCCAGGCCACCGTACAAATCAACCAAATGATCAGTTAGAAAGCTGCTTACAGAACTTATTTTAATGTCTGAGTGTGACACCTGGACAGAATTCAACAAGTAAAACGTTGACTGATAAATGAGGTTTTCTTTTAGATGATTCGTGACACTCACCCGCTGAACGACCTCTTCACAGCCCGCCTCAGAGGTCTCACATCCTCAGCTTCTCTCTGATCCTTTCTTTAAACTTCCTTCTTGGAGTTTGTTCTTCATTCTTTCATCTCTGTTATTTCTTTTCTTTAATCCGTCTCTGTCCTCTGCAGCGCTCGCTCGCTGTAATCCCGCCTGTGCACGCTCTCCTCTGCGTCCTCGTGTCAATCTGCCCTCTGCACGGGGGGGGGGGGGGGGGGGGGGGGGGGGAGGGGAGAGGGGGACTCCCTCTTCTCTTCCACTCTGAGCATCATGTAGGTGTTGTATGAAGCCTGAACGTGTCTGAGTCACGCTCGCTGCTCTTGACTGTAACAGGTGGGAGACAAACTCTGCAGGTCGTGTACTTTGAAATGAGCATCAATCAAATCTGCCCTCCTTTCTTTAAACACTTAAATACTTAATATAATCCTGACCCAGATCAAGGTGAAGCTGCACGTCTGCCTGTGACACTCAATACTTTCAAATGTCATCCAGGTGTCATTGACATGACCTAATCCTAAAATGACCTTACTATATGATCAGACGTTAAAAGTCCAATCAGTGAGCTGTGTAGAGAGTGAGATGATAAAGGTATCTTACTCTCTGATCATTAAGGAAACATGCTATGTTGAAGTGCTGGCTTCTCTGACAACAATGCAGCAGCCAGTATGTCCTCCTTCTAACTTTAGATTCTGCTCCTGAATGCTCTGGATTTGTTTGGACCAGAGAAGGTAGGCGCTTTTAAGACACCCCCCCACACGGCCTTTTTGGACGCCCCTCAGTTTGTCAGATATGAGAGCAGTTATCAGGTCAACAGGTGTTGCAGCGATGGAAGCGGGCAAGAGAAGTGGTTCAGATAGAAGTGATTGTACCCGACCTAAAAAGCCTCTGCATGTTTCTAATAAGCTCCACGAGCAGAAACGTGCTCAAACTAGGATCAATATTGGAGATGTTGGAATGTAGCTTTCAAGTACCAATAAAGAAACCTTGAACCTGGTTTCATGATGCCCCCACTCAGCACAGGACAGGACTGTGTAAGAGTATAAGCAGCTTCTTATCAGGTAGAAGTGACAGATTAGTACACACACAAAGTCCTCTACAGGTCCAGAGGAAACCCTCTACAGTACACTACAAATAAGAAAAATGGACCATATTCCCACGGCGACCATGTTGCAATGACGTCCCGCTCAGGGTGGAAAGCCCACATGTTGTCACTGTAACGTTTTACTGTTATGTTCCAGGTGTGAATTGTGTTAATGTCACAGATCTGAGTGGCTGTTTGTACTTCAGAGCGTCCTGACAGATGAGAAAGGACACAGACAAGAGGCTGAACATCTGGAGACACAACAGACCACATTATGAGTTAAAAAAAATATTCAATCAAATCTCTGAGTGGAGGGCGAGGGAGGGATGGTGGCCGTAGGAGGAGTAGTTCAAAGAAATGGATGTGGTGTGGTTTTAGGTTTTGACCATGATTGAGACTGCAGGAATTATAAAGAAAGAAAGATTATTACTGAAACCACTCAAAGTAAACATGGCGTGTATGTCTCCCCCATGTGGCGGTTATCTGAAGGTTTGTCATTCTGAAGACAACAACACAAACTTTAGCAGCTCAACCATGAAAGTGTCTAAAAGGTTCAGGTTGAGGTCCAAGAAGAGATGGATCATCACACATTCCCCCAGTCTAAAGTTTTATTTTGAAGGCTATTTAAAATCCTCTTTAAACACTGTGCATGTGTTGTGTTGAGATGAGGTGGTAGAGAGCCCTGACAGGATGGTTTATATAGCTGTATGAATGAACGAGCATGTTTCTGCTGCTGCTGGGACATTAAGCGGTGAAGCTTCAGTCGTCTTTGTTTGAGATTTCTTTGCAGTTTTGTAAACTGTTGAAGCCTGAAAACACCAACAGGAACTAGCTGATGTCCTCACTTCCTGGGACAATGGGGTCCCCAGTCTGTGGTATCCTTATTTTGGGGGTCATGAGCTGAAAAGTTTGGGACCACTGGCCATGTTGAACATGCATCAAATTTCATTGTGTTTTTTTGGTTATTGAATTTTGATCTAATAAAGTAAAAAACAAAAACATCAGTTATTCAGAGAACCTACAAACAACCTGGGGAAGTATAGGATAGGATCAACTTTATTGTCCCCTGAGAGAAATGAGAGAAATGTGTTTTGGACAACAGTTGCCACACAAAGCTGCAATCACAGTGTTACAAACATTCAACATTTAAAGACAAAAACACGAGACACACAGAACATCAAGGCAGTCTACACCCACCCTTCAAAAAGGCCAGAAAGTTGCATGACTACTTTCATCATCGCATCAAATAAAATAATATGATGTGGCCTTCAAAATAAATGAATTGTGTATCGTAACATTAAAACATTCCCCGACTGTAATCACTAATAATAGATATGTCAGTGTCTTTATCGTAAAAAAACGTAATTTTTCTGTATCATTGTGGTCTACTCTTCATAAAACACCGCATTTTGAACAGTTGAGATTTTACTCTGAAAATCCCAACCGGGGATTAGAAGGTCTTGTCGTTGTTTTTAATTTTTAAAGAACATACTGTATGTTTTTATTTGTCACAAATACTTGAGATATTATACGTATAATAAAACATACACAAGCATGTAGCTAAATGTTTGAGGTGCTTTTATTTACGAAATAGAACCCAATAAATCAAAATAGGTTAATCACCCAACACTTGAAATTGCAGTTTTAAAACGTTTTTCATTAGTGAGTTTGATGTGTCATCGTGGTCTACTCTTCGTAAATCTCCGCATTTTGAACAGTTGAGATTTTACTCTGAAAATCCCAACCGGGGATCAGAATGTTTTGTCGTTTTAAGATAGCTTGGTGTTATGTTGACGTAACTTGACGCTGGGTGTCCGGCACAGCCACGTCACCTCCCCTGAGACAGCTGAGCTCTCCTCTCCTCTCCTCTCGGACAAGTTTGGACTCCGTTAGTGGATTTAATATCACTTTATATCACTTTAATAAGTGTCGAGATAAAGAGGAAGTGGAACAATAAAGGCTCTTCACTTTCCCTCCGTTAGCTTATTCTTTTTCTTTACACTCCGAGAGTTTGATTCTTTTTTCGGGCTGAAGAAGTTCACCAGGTCTGCTGTGGTGAACCGGTTCTGCTGTGGTGAACCGGGTCTGCTGTGGTGAACCGGTTCTGCTGTGGTGAACCGGGTCTGCTGTGGTGAACCGGGTCTGCTGAGTTTTCTTTATTCAAGCGGAACTGAAGCGACATGAATATCTTCCGTTTGGCCGGTGACGTGTCACATCTGTTGGCCATCATCATCCTGTTGGTGAAAATATGGAGGTCCAAGTCCTGTGCAGGTAAGCTGGTACTCACACCTGGTACTCACACCTGGTACTCACACCTGGTACTCACACCTGGCCCCCTGACTGTAGACTGGTACTCGCTGACTGCAGACTGGTACTCCCTGACTACAGACTGGTACTCGCTGACTGCAGACTGGTACTCCCTGACTACAGACTGGTACTCCCTGACTACAGACTGGTACTCCCTGACTACAGACTGGTACTCGCTGACTGCAGACTGGTACTCCCTGACTACAGACTGGTACTCGCTGACTGCAGACTGGTACTCCCTGACTACAGACTGGTACTCGCTGACTACAGACTGGTACTCCCTGACTACAGACTGGTACTCGCTGACTACAGACTGGTACTTGCTGACTACAGACTGGTACAGACTGGTACTCGCTGACTACAGACTGGTACTCGCTGACTACAGACTGGTACTCGCTGACTACAGACTGGTACTCGCTGACTGTAGACTGGTACTCGCTGACTACAGACTGGTACTCGCTGACTGTAGACTGGTACTCGCTGACTGTAGACTGGTACTCGCTGACTACAGACTGGTACT
>NC_089210.1:254205-276705 GCF_963930695.1 Labrus bergylta | reverse complement strand
ACACAGTAACAAAAACACACACACACACACAAAGTAACACAGTAACACACACACAGTAACAAAAACACACACACACACAAAGTAACACAGTAACACACACACAGTAACAAAAACACACACACACACACACACACACAGTAACACAGTAACACACACACAGTAACACACACACACACACACACACACACAGTAACACAGTAACACACACACACACACACAGTAACACAGCAACACACACACACAGTAACACAGTAGCACACACACACACACACACACACACACAGTAACACATACACACACACACAGTAACACAATAACACACACACAGTAACACACACACAGTAACACAGTAACACACACACACACACACAGTCACACAGTCACACACACAGTAACACACATACACACACACACACACACACAGTAACACATACACACACACAGTGACACAGTAACACACACACACACACACACACACACACACACACACACACACACACACACACAGTAACACACACACACACACACAGTAACAAAAACACACACACACACACACACAGTAACAAAAACACACACACACACACACACACACACACACACAGTAACACAGTAACACACACACACACACAGTAACACAGTAACACACACACACACACAGTAACACAGTAACACAGTAGCACAAACACACACACACACACAGTAACACACACACACACACACACATACAGTAACACACACACACACACACACACACACACACACACACACACACAGTAACACACACACACACACACACACACACACACACACAGTAACACACCCACAGTAACACACACACACACACACAGTAACACAGTAACATACACACACACACACACACACACACACACACACACACACAGTAACACAGTAACACACACACACACACACACACACACACACACACAGTAACACACACACACACAGTCACACAGTAACACACACACAGTAACACACACACACACACACACACAGTAACACATACACACACACAGTGACACAGTAACACACACACACACACACAGTAACACACACACACACACAGTAACACACACACAGTAACACAGTAACACACACACACACAGTAACACACACACACACACAGTAACACAATAACACACACACACACAGAGTAACACAGTAACACACACACACACACACACAGTAACACACACACAGTAACACACACACACACACACACACACACACAGTAACACACACACACACACACAGTAACACACACACACAGTAACACAGTAACACACACACACACACACACACAGTAACACATACACACACACAGTAACACAGTAACACACACACAGTAACACACACACACACACACACAGTAACACACACACACAGTAACACACACACACACACACACACACACACACACACACACACACACAGTAACACACACACACACAGTAACCCTCCTCCATGTCTCCACCTGAAGGGGGACCTTCATCGAGTTCAGGAACGGCATGCTGAACATCTCTCCCATTGGTCGGAGCTGTACACGAGAGGAGCGAATCGAATTCTCTGAAATCGACAAGGTAACACCTGAAACATGAGCGAGTCGATGTGAAGCAACCTGATCACACCTGTTCACACCTTTCTGCTCGTCCACAGAGGGAGAAGATCCGGGAGAAGTTTGTTGCTGCTCTGAAGGAGGAGTTCTCTGGGAGAGGTTTACGCTTCACTCGAGGTGAGAAGCTTCAGGCTGCAGTATCCTGTCTCCTCATCACACACCGTATCAGACTGTAGGTTCACTTCACACCCTGTCTCCTCATCACACACCGTATCAGACTGTAGGTTCACTTCACACCCTGTATCCTGTCTGTCCCTGTTTCACCCTCTCACCTCAAAGAGCACTGAGAATGTGTGTTACTCTCTGTCCTCAGTGTCAGGTTTTCCACTACATGGACCACTCTGAGCCTACAGAGAGGGTCTGCAGACTGAACACACAAACACACACATTCTCTCTGCTTCATCAGGCTGACAGAAACAGAAACACACTGTAAATCCTGGGCTCTGAGGTTCATCTTGATTGGTAGATTATATGTAGCCTCAGTGATCTCAGTAGCCTCAGTAGCCTCAGTAGCCTCAGTGATCTCAGTGGTCTCAGTGATCTCTCAGTAGTCTCAGTAGCCTCAGTAGCCTCAGTGATCTCAGTAGCCTCAGTGATCTCAGTAGCCTCAGTAGCCTCAGTAGCCTCAGTGATCTCAGTAGTCTCAGTGGTCTCAGTGATCTCTCAGTAGTCTCAGTAGCCTCAGTAGCCTCAGTGATCTCAGTAGCCTCAGTGATCTCAGTAGCCTCAGTAGCCTCAGTAGCCTCAGTGATCTCAGTAGTCTCAGTGGTCTCAGTAGTCTCAGTGATCTCAGTAGCCTCAGTAGCCTCAGTAGTCTCAGTAGTCTCAGTGGTCTCAGTGGTCTCAGTAGTCTCAGTGATCTCAGTAGCCTCAGTAGTCTCAGTAGTCTCAGTAGCCTCAGTGGTCTCAGTGATCTCAGTAGTCTCAGTGATCTCAGTAGCCTCAGTAGTCTCAGTAGTCTCAGTAGTCTCAGTGGTCTCAGTGATCTCAGTAGTCTCAGTGATCTCAGTAGCCTCAGTAGCCTCAGTGTTGCTCAGTAGTCTCAGTGGTCTCAGTGGTCTCAGTGGACTCAGTGGACTCAGTAGTCTCAGTAGCCTCAGTGTTGCTCAGTAGTCTCAGTAGTCTCAGTAGCCTCAGTGATCTCAGTAGTCTCAGTGATCTCAGTAGCCTCAGTAGCCTCAGTGTTGCTCAGTAGTCTCAGTAGTCTCAGTAGCCTCAGTGATCTCAGTAGTCTCAGTGATCTCAGTAGCCTCAGTAGCCTCAGTGTTGCTCAGTAGTCTCAGTGGTCTCAGTGGTCTCAGTGGACTCAGTAGTCTCAGTAGCCTCAGTGTTGCTCAGTAGTCTCAGTAGCCTCAGTAGCCTCAGTGTTGCTCAGTAGTCTCAGTGATCTCAGTAGTCTCAGTAGCCTCAGTGTTGCTCAGTAGTCTCATTGGTCTCAGTAGCCTCAGTGTTGCTCAGTGGTCTCAGTGGTCTCAGTGGTCTCAGTAGCCTCAGTGATCTCAGTAGTCTCAGTAGTCTCAGTGGTCTCAGTGGTCTCAGTAGTCTCAGTAGTCTCAGTAGCCTCAGTAGCCTCAGTGATCTCAGTAGTCTCAGTAGTCTCAGTAGCCTCAGTGATCTCAGCAGCCTCAGTAGTCTCAGTAGCCTCAGTAGCCTCAGTGATCTCAGTAGTCTCAGTAGTCTCAGTGATCTCAGTAGCCTCAGTAGCCTCAGTAGCCTCAGTAGCCTCAGTGTTGCTCAGTAGTCTCAGTGATCTCAGTAGCCTCAGTAGTCTCAGTAGCCTCAGTAGCCTCAGTGATCTCAGTAGCCTCAGTAGTCTCAGTAGCCTCAGTGATCTCAGTAGCCTCAGTGATCTCAGTAGCCTCAGTAGTCTCAGTACCCTCAGTAGTCTCAGTAGCCTCAGTAGCCTCAGTAGTCTCAGTAGCCTCAGTAGTCTCAGTAGCCTCAGTGATCTCAGTAGCCTCAGTAGTCTCAGTACCCTCAGTAGTCTCAGTAGCCTCAGTAGCCTCAGTAGTCTCAGTGATCTCAGTACCCTCAGTAGCCTCAGTAGTCTCAGTAGTCTCAGTAGCCTCAGTAGCCTCAGTGATCTCAGTAGCCTCAGTAGTCTCAGTAGTCTCAGTAGCCTCAGTGATCTCAGTAGTCTCAGTGATCTCAGTAGCCTCAGTAGCCTCAGTGTTGCTCAGTAGTCTCAGTGGTCTCAGTGGTCTCAGTGGACTCAGTAGTCTCAGTAGCCTCAGTGTTGCTCAGTAGCCTCAGTAGCCTCAGTGTTGCTCAGTAGTCTCAGTGATCTCAGTAGCCTCAGTAGTCTCAGTAGCCTCAGTGTTGCTCAGTAGTCTCATTGGTCTCAGTAGCCTCAGTGTTGCTCAGTGGTCTCAGTGGTCTCAGTGGTCTCAGTAGCCTCAGTGATCTCAGTAGTCTCAGTAGTCTCAGTAGTCTCAGTGGTCTCAGTGGTCTCAGTAGTCTCAGTAGTCTCAGTAGCCTCAGTAGCCTCAGTGATCTCAGTAGTCTCAGTAGTCTCAGTAGCCTCAGTGATCTCAGCAGCCTCAGTAGTCTCAGTAGCCTCAGTAGCCTCAGTGATCTCAGTAGTCTCAGTAGTCTCAGTGATCTCAGTAGCCTCAGTAGCCTCAGTAGCCTCAGTGTTGCTCAGTAGTCTCAGTGATCTCAGTAGCCTCAGTAGTCTCAGTAGCCTCAGTGTTGCTCAGTAGTCTCAGTGGTCTCAGTAGCCTCAGTGTTGCTCAGTGGTCTCAGTGGTCTCAGTGGTCTCAGTAGCCTCAGTGATCTCAGTAGTCTCAGTAGTCTCAGTAGTCTCAGTGGTCTCAGTGGTCTCAGTAGTCTCAGTAGTCTCAGTAGCCTCAGTAGCCTCAGTGATCTCAGTAGTCTCAGTGGTCTCAGTAGTCTCAGTGGTCTCAGTAGCCTCAGTAGTCTCAGTGGTCTCAGTGGTCTCAGTAGTCTCAGTGGTCTCAGTGGTCTCAGTAGCCTCAGTGATCTCAGTAGTCTCAGTGGTCTCAGTAGCCTCAGTGGTCTCAGTGGTCTCAGTAGCCTCAGTGATCTCAGTGGTCTCAGTAGTCTCAGTAGTCTCAGTAGCCTCAGTAGCCTCAGTAGTCTCAGTGATCTCAGTAGCCTCAGTAGCCTCAGTAGTCTCAGTGATCTCAGTAGTCTCAGTAGCCTCAGTAGCCTCAGTGATCTCAGTAGCCTCAGTAGCCTCAGTAGTCTCAGTAGCCTCAGTGATCTCAGTAGTCTCAGTGATCTCAGTAGCCTCAGTAGCCTCAGTGTTGCTCAGTAGTCTCAGTAGCCTCAGTAGTCTCAGTGATCTCAGTAGCCTCAGTAGTCTCAGTAGCCTCAGTAGCCTCAGTGTTGCCCAGTAGTCTCAGTGGTCTCAGTAGCCTCAGTAGTCTCAGTAGTCTCAGTAGCCTCAGTAGTCTCAGTAGCCTCAGTGATCTCAGTAGCCTCAGTAGTCTCAGTACCCTCAGTAGCCTCAGTAGTCTCAGTAGTCTCAGTGATCTCAGTAGCCTCAGTAGTCTCAGTAGCCTCAGTGATCTCAGTAGCCTCAGTGATCTCAGTAGCCTCAGTAGTCTCAGTACCCTCAGTAGTCTCAGTAGCCTCAGTAGCCTCAGTAGTCTCAGTAGCCTCAGTAGTCTCAGTAGCCTCAGTGATCTCAGTAGCCTCAGTAGTCTCAGTACCCTCAGTAGTCTCAGTAGCCTCAGTAGCCTCAGTAGTCTCAGTGATCTCAGTACCCTCAGTAGCCTCAGTAGTCTCAGTAGTCTCAGTAGCCTCAGTAGCCTCAGTGATCTCAGTAGCCTCAGTAGTCTCAGTAGTCTCAGTAGCCTCAGTGATCTCAGTAGTCTCAGTGATCTCAGTAGCCTCAGTAGCCTCAGTGTTGCTCAGTAGTCTCAGTGGTCTCAGTGGTCTCAGTGGACTCAGTAGTCTCAGTAGCCTCAGTGTTGCTCAGTAGCCTCAGTAGCCTCAGTGTTGCTCAGTAGTCTCAGTGATCTCAGTAGCCTCAGTAGTCTCAGTAGCCTCAGTGTTGCTCAGTAGTCTCATTGGTCTCAGTAGCCTCAGTGTTGCTCAGTGGTCTCAGTGGTCTCAGTGGTCTCAGTAGCCTCAGTGATCTCAGTAGTCTCAGTAGTCTCAGTAGTCTCAGTGGTCTCAGTGGTCTCAGTAGTCTCAGTAGTCTCAGTAGCCTCAGTAGCCTCAGTGATCTCAGTAGTCTCAGTAGTCTCAGTAGCCTCAGTGATCTCAGCAGCCTCAGTAGTCTCAGTAGCCTCAGTAGCCTCAGTGATCTCAGTAGTCTCAGTAGTCTCAGTGATCTCAGTAGCCTCAGTAGCCTCAGTAGCCTCAGTGTTGCTCAGTAGTCTCAGTGGTCTCAGTAGCCTCAGTGTTGCTCAGTGGTCTCAGTGGTCTCAGTGGTCTCAGTAGCCTCAGTGATCTCAGTAGTCTCAGTAGTCTCAGTAGTCTCAGTGGTCTCAGTGGTCTCAGTAGTCTCAGTAGTCTCAGTAGCCTCAGTAGCCTCAGTGATCTCAGTAGTCTCAGTGGTCTCAGTAGTCTCAGTGGTCTCAGTAGCCTCAGTAGTCTCAGTGGTCTCAGTGGTCTCAGTAGTCTCAGTGGTCTCAGTGGTCTCAGTAGCCTCAGTGATCTCAGTAGTCTCAGTGGTCTCAGTAGCCTCAGTGGTCTCAGTGGTCTCAGTAGCCTCAGTGATCTCAGTGGTCTCAGTAGTCTCAGTAGTCTCAGTAGCCTCAGTAGCCTCAGTAGTCTCAGTGATCTCAGTAGCCTCAGTAGCCTCAGTAGTCTCAGTGATCTCAGTAGTCTCAGTAGCCTCAGTAGCCTCAGTGATCTCAGTAGCCTCAGTAGCCTCAGTAGTCTCAGTAGCCTCAGTGATCTCAGTAGTCTCAGTGATCTCAGTAGCCTCAGTAGCCTCAGTGTTGCTCAGTAGTCTCAGTAGCCTCAGTAGTCTCAGTGATCTCAGTAGCCTCAGTAGTCTCAGTAGCCTCAGTAGCCTCAGTGTTGCCCAGTAGTCTCAGTGGTCTCAGTAGCCTCAGTAGTCTCAGTAGTCTCAGTAGCCTCAGTAGTCTCAGTAGCCTCAGTGATCTCAGTAGCCTCAGTAGTCTCAGTACCCTCAGTAGCCTCAGTAGTCTCAGTAGTCTCAGTGATCTCAGTAGCCTCAGTAGTCTCAGTAGCCTCAGTGATCTCAGTAGCCTCAGTGATCTCAGTAGCCTCAGTAGTCTCAGTACCCTCAGTAGTCTCAGTAGCCTCAGTAGCCTCAGTAGCCTCAGTAGTCTCAGTAGCCTCAGTAGTCTCAGTAGCCTCAGTGATCTCAGTAGCCTCAGTAGTCTCAGTACCCTCAGTAGTCTCAGTAGCCTCAGTAGCCTCAGTAGTCTCAGTGATCTCAGTACCCTCAGTAGCCTCAGTAGTCTCAGTAGTCTCAGTGGTCTCAGTAGCCTCAGTGATCTCAGTAGTCTCAGTAGTCTCAGTAGCCTCAGTAGCCTCAGTAGCCTCAGTGATCTCAGTAGCCTCAGTAGCCTCAGTAGTCTCAGTGATCTCAGTAGTCTCAGTAGCCTCAGTAGCCTCAGTAGCCTCAGTGATCTCAGTAGCCTCAGTAGCCTCAGTGATCTCAGTAGTCTCAGTGGTCTCAGTAGTCTCAGTAGTCTCAGTAGTCTCAGTAGCCTCAGTGGTCTCAGTGGTCTCAGTAGTCTCAGTGATCTCAGTAGTCTCAGTAGTCTCAGTAGTCTCAGTAGCCTCAGTAGCCTCAGTAGCCTCAGTGATCTCAGTAGCCTCAGTAGTCTCAGTGATCTCAGTAGTCTCAGTAGCCTCAGTAGCCTCAGTGATCTCAGTAGCCTCAGTAGTCTCAGTAGTCTCAGTAGCCTCAGTGATCTCAGTAGTCTCAGTGATCTCAGTAGCCTCAGTAGCCTCAGTGTTGCTCAGTAGTCTCAGTAGCCTCAGTAGCCTCAGTAGCCTCAGTGATCTCAGTAGCCTCAGTAGCCTCAGTAGTCTCAGTAGTCTCAGTAGCCTCAGTGATCTCAGTAGCCTCAGTGGTCTCAGTGGTCTCAGTGGTCTCAGTGGCCTCAGTGGCCTCAGTGGTCTCAGTGGTCTCAGTAGCCTCAGTAGTCTCAGTAGCCTCAGTAGCCTCAGTAGTCTCAGTAGTCTCAGTGGTCTCAGTGGTCTCAGTAGTCTCAGTGATCTCAGTAGTCTCAGTAGTCTCAGTAGTCTCAGTAGCCTCAGTAGCCTCAGTAGTCTCAGTGATCTCAGTAGCCTCAGTAGCCTCAGTAGCCTCAGTGATCTCAGTAGTCTCAGTGATCTCAGTAGCCTCAGTAGCCTCAGTGTTGCTCAGTAGTCTCAGTAGCCTCAGTAGCCTCAGTAGCCTCAGTGATCTCAGTAGCCTCAGTAGCCTCAGTAGTCTCAGTAGTCTCAGTAGCCTCAGTGATCTCAGTAGCCTCAGTAGTCTCAGTGGTCTCAGTGGTCTCAGTATTCTCAGTAGTCTCAGTAGTCTCAGTGATCTCAGTAGTCTCAGTGGTCTCAGTGGTCTCAGTGGTCTCAGTAGTCTCAGTGGTCTCAGTGGTCTCAGTAGTCTCAGTGGTCTCAGTGGTCTCAGTGGTCTCAGTAGTCTCAGTGATCTCAGTAGCCTCAGTAGCCTCAGTAGTCTCAGTGATCTCAGTAGCCTCAGTGTTGCTCAGTAGTCTCAGTGGTCTCAGTAGCCTCAGTAGTCTCAGTAGTCTCAGTGGTCTCAGTGGTCTCAGTGGTCTCAGTAGCCTCAGTGATCTCAGTAGTCTCAGTAGTCTCAGTGGTCTCAGTAGCCTCAGTGATCTCAGTGGTCTCAGTGGTCTCAGTGGTCTCAGTAGCCTCAGTGATCTCAGTAGTCTCAGTAGCCTCAGTAGCCTCAGTAGCCTCAGTAGTCTCAGTGATCTCAGTAGCCTCAGTAGCCTCAGTAGTCTCAGTGATCTCAGTAGCCTCAGTGATCTCAGTAGTCTCAGTGATCTCAGTAGCCTCAGTGTTGCTCAGTAGTCTCAGTAGTCTCAGTAGCCTCAGTAGCCTCAGTAGTCTCAGTAGTCTCAGTAGCCTCAGTGATCTCAGTAGTCTCAGTGATCTCAGTAGCCTCAGTGTTGCTCAGTAGTCTCAGTAGTCTCAGTAGCCTCAGTAGCCTCAGTAGTCTCAGTAGTCTCAGTGGTCTCAGTGGTCTCAGTGTTCTCAGTAGCGTCAGTAGTCTCAGTAGCCTCAGTAGCCTCAGTAGTCTCAGTGGTCTCAGTGATCTCAGTAGCCTCAGTAGTCTCAGTAGCCTCAGTAGCCTCAGTAGTCTCAGTGGTCTCAGTGTTCTCAGTAGCGTCAGTAGTCTCAGTAGCCTCAGTAGCCTCAGTAGTCTCAGTGGTCTCAGTGTTCTCAGTAGCGTCAGTAGCCTCAGTAGCCTCAGTAGCCTCAGTAGTCTCAGTGGTCTCAGTGGTCTCAGTAGCGTCAGTAGTCTCAGTAGCCTCAGTAGCCTCAGTAGTCTCAGTAGCCTCAGTAGTCTCAGTGGTCTCAGTGGTCTCAATAGCCTCAGTTATCTCAGTAAACAGATGTGACAGCTCGTCAGCGCTCACACACATGCACGCACACACACACAAACACACACACACACACACACACACACACACACACACTGTCTCTCTCTTGTATCTCAGCAGAAGGAGGGCATCTGGTTGTTTGCTGATGTGCTGTCTGAGTGTGTGTGTGTGTGTGTGTGTGTGTGTGTGTGTGTGTGTGTGTGTGTGTGTGTGTGTGTTTGTATTTGTGTTTGTGTTTGTGTTTGTGTGTGTCTGTGTGTCTAGGACTTCCTTTTGTGTTGCCATGGTAACAGCCAGGTATACATATCATTAGATTTGTTCTAGAATCACATCAGAGTTTGTGGACTTCAGCTTCATCCTGGTGTTTCCATGTCCTGTTGAAATCATTCATCAGCCATTTAACATGTTGTTGTTATCATTTCATAAATAATAATCATTTCATTTCATAAATGATAACAACAACATGTTATTGTTGTTATGTTGTTATTATTTCATAAATGATAACAAGAAAAGGAGGCT
Organism: Labrus bergylta; assembly: GCF_963930695.1. Lineage (NCBI taxonomy): Eukaryota > Metazoa > Chordata > Actinopteri > Labriformes > Labridae > Labrus > Labrus bergylta. Next base: position 267,027 of record NC_089210.1, on the reverse strand, counting down.
CTGCAGGGACCCGAGGAGGAGACTATTCAGCCGCAGTGTGCAGGTCAAAGGTCAAAGGACACTGTGACAATAAATGCAAAAAACAAGTCAGTCATTCAAAATGAGATACAATTAGTGTTGTCATGACAACAGGATATTCAACTCTGATAGGATTCTAATAAAAATCTAACTATATCAAGAACGTTGACAACATTTGTGAAAGAGGAGTGCAGGCTGACCACCTTGAACTCATCCCCACAACAACAATGACAAGACAGGAGTCTCAGTCCCCCGCTCCCCTCCAGCCTCACTCACCATGGATCATTAGAATAACATCACGAAGGATCTTAATGTTTAACGAGTTGAATCATTGTTTCTAAATAATGGTGGTTGTTCTCTGCTGGTTTCAGGCGGTCTGATCAGCTTCGACGTGTTCCCTGAAGGCTGGGATAAGAGACTGTGTCTGGAGCTGCTGCAGAGCGAGGGCCTCCACAACATCTACTTCTTTGGAAACGAGACGTCAGACGTGAGTTCAGCTTCAGAGGAGGTCACCTGCTGATCTTACACTCCGTGACTTTCACAATAAGACTTCCTCTGCTATGAAAAATGGATGTTTTAGTTTGTAAAATTCTATTTTTTTTTAGGGTGGGAACGACTTTGAAATATTCAACGACCCCCGGACGATCGGTTTCACAGTCTACTCTCCAACAGACACGGCGAGGCTATGTCGGGAACTTTTCTTTGACGCCCCGTCCCACGAGTCCTGACCCGCCCACATTTACCTTAACCCACAATCCCCCTTGGGCTCTGTGTCTCGGCTGAAGGACTCAAAGAGACTTAAGTCCAGAATGTTTGTGAACTACTGACAGGTACCACTAATGATCCTCGTTCTGATTACTGTAAATACTGAGCGCCTGATTCCTCTGTTTGTATCTAAATACAAGTTTTAATTTAAAGGGACAGTCACACAGGTGTGCCATCTTAAAGGGACAGTCTCACAGGTGTCATCTTAAAGAGACAGTCCCACAGGTGTGTCATCTTAAAGGGACAGTCCCACAGGTGTGTCATCTTAAAGGGACAGTCCCACAGGTGTGTCACCTTAAAGGGACAGTCACACAGGTGTGTCATCTTAAAGGGACAGTCACACAGGTGTGTCATCTTAAAGGGACAGTCCCACAGGTGTCATCTTAAAGGGACAGTCCCACAGGTGTGTCATCTTAAAGGGACAGTCCCACAGGTGTGTTATAATGAAGGTGTGTGTGAGTATGAACCTGCAGGGGTAGAATGTGACATAATTTGAACCAAAGCGAGATAATCCAACCTGTTTTTGAAGACGTGACTCCACATGAAGAGTGTGTGACGATGTTTGCACTGATGATGATGCTGTGAGCTGTAGCACATGTTTTTAGAGAGAGACAGGTAACATGGAGTCACCTGATGGTTTAACAGGAAGACGCTCCTGTTCTCCTCTGAGCTGAGGGTGACTGTGAATCATTCCAGATGTTTTATTGAAAGCTGAATGACTCCATGAGTTTCCGTGAACATGATTATAATAATGTTAACTTTAAGAATCAGCTGTGTGGTCTCCTGCATGTTACAAACTGAGTGCCTCTATCTTTAAGCTCATTTGATTCTTCTCCATTTTAACAGCTGCTCAGAACAACTTTGTGTCTCCTTGGTGCATCTTTTCTGTAAATATGAGACAGACGAGCGTCAGATCTGGAGCCGCCTGGCAACACTCCTCTGACTGTTATTAAACTTTTTTGGAATCATTTCATGGATTTCTGCCTCCTTCTTTTTTTTTTCACCCTGTTTAAACCAAACTGAGATTCACCTGACAAGAGAGCTCCCAGCATGCACTTCTGTCTGCCATAGTGTCTTTTTGAAGTTTCACCACTGGAGGGCACCATGAATGTGCAACCAGCATTGTGCATGACCCCACCCACCCCTCACACAGCCTCTTCAGCCTCCTGCCATCGGGGAGACGGTACCGCAGCCTGCGGGCCGGCTCCACCAGACTGGGAAACAGCTTCTTCCACCAAGCTGTCAGGAAGCTTAACTCTCTCCCCTCTCTTCCTTCCCTCCCCTCTGCCCCCACGAACACTGAACATTGAAACCCCCTCCCGTTTGCCGCCAAGAACTCTGGGCTAATAACTCTGAAGCTAACTATTCAAAAGTACACTCAGTTTACTGCACATTGCACATACTGCACAAGTTCACTTTTTCTTTAAATTTTATTGTATTTTATTTACTACATTTTGCACAATTTAGAATTTATTACTGTAAATATTATTTATCTTATTTTTACCTCATTTTATTTATCTATTTTTACCTTATTGGTTGTATTGCACCGTGGGACGGAGACAAACGAAATTTCGATTCCACTGTATGTCTGGCATATTTTGAAATTGACAATAAAGTTGACTTTGGCTTTGACTTTGATGTGACACAATTTCTCCTAAAGGTCCAATCAGTGCGATGTGTAGAGTGAGATGATAAAGGTATCTTACTATCTGATCAGACCGCCCCTCGGTTTGCCAGATATGAGAGCAGTTATCAGGTCAACAGGTGTTGCAGCGATGGAAGCGGTCAAGAGAAGTGGTTGAGATAGAAGTGATTGTACCCGACCTAAAAAGCCTCTGCATGTTTCTAATAAGCTCCACGAGCAGAAACGTGCTCAAACTAGGATCAATATTGGAGATGCTTTTGAAAAATGGAGCGAGGTTAGAACACGGAAAGGTTTACAGACCCATGCCGGGATAAAATAATATTTAAAAAACGAAGAAATGAGCAGTGAGACTGATCAAAGATATTTTAATGATTACAGGCTCAGCCACATACAGATCCAATAAAACACAGAACACGACAAGACAAACAAACATCTGTGTGACCAAAAACTTTAACAGCTCACAACACTGACCACATGTGTGTTCAATGACACACATGTGGTCATTACGGACGCTGACATCATGTTCATTAAACACACACACAGATTTCTTCACAGCTCCTTTAAAAACAGGACAAAAAAACTGACGTCTGCAGGAAGTTCACAGTTCTTCTTCTGACTGTTGTACAAGAAAAAAAACCTGCAGACACACACACACACACACACACACACACAGAGACACACGGACACACACACACACAAAATCATGAAACATTAACACAGCTCAGCTCGTTCAGTCAAAAGTTTGTCTTTTTAAAGTCCATATTTGCTTTGAATCTGTAAACTCAGCTCCTCCTCCTGTCCTCAGTGAAACCTGTTCTTCCTCCTCCTGTCCCCCCCCCCCCCCCCCCCGGCAGACCCTGACCCCTACGAGCTGATGATCTGACCCGACCACGTCTCATGTTTGCTTCCTGGGTTCAGATGTGTGATCTTCACCTCCACCGCCTGAACCTTCAGGTTCTTCGGAGGGACTCGGCTGACTTTATACGTGACCTCATCACCCTCCACCGGGACGTACTCGCCCTCGATGCTGAAACAGAACACAGAAGACATGAAGAGGTTAAAAAAAGATTGACTTCTCAACGTCTGGTTTTAGATGAACACAGAGTTACAGACAGAGGTCAGATATGTTCCTACAGAGGTCATATATGTTTCTACAGAGGTCAGATATGTTCCTGTAGAGGTCAGATTTGTTCCTGAAGAAGCACACACACATGGACACACAGTGTTCGACCTCTCTCACACACAAAGTCTCTGAACCTATCAATCGATCAAACCTCATCATTTAGTCTCATAGTGAAGTGTTCATGTTTTCTGCGACTCACTCTGAGATGTGAACAAAGATGTCATCTCCTCCGTGTGACGGTCTGATGAAACCGTGACCCTGCGACCTGCAGAAGTTCTTACAGACACCTTTAAAGAGCGGGCTGGATTGAGCTCGCACCGTGCTGTGGGGACCGGAGAAAGCAACGTAAATCTAATGTAAACTTTACAACAAACAAGACGTTAACTTTACATCAAACACGTTAACTTTACCTCAGGCACAGCGTAAACTTTACATCAAACATGCCGTAAACTTTACAACAAACACGATGTTAACTTTACAACAAACACGGCATAAACTTTGCATCAAACATGACGTAAACTTTACAACAAACAAGACGTTAACTTTACATCAAACACAACGTTAACTTTACATCAAACACAAATTAACTTTACATCAAACAATACTATACATCAAACACGGCGTAAATTTTACGTCAAACACGTTAACTTTACCTCAAGCACAGCGTAAACTTTACATCAAACATGGCGTAAGCTTTACATCAAACACAACATTAACTTTACCTTAACTTTACATCAAACACGGCGTACCCACAAACACAACGTTAACTTTACATCAAACATGACGTTAACTTTACATCAAACACGACATAAACTTTACATCAAACACGGCATGCACTTAACATCACACACGGCATGCACTTAACATCACACACGATGTTAACTTTACAACAAACACGACGTTAACTTTACATCAAACACGACATTAACTTTACATCGAACACGGCGTTAACTTTACATCAAACGCGACGTAAACTTTACAACAAACACGATGTTAACTTTACAACAAACACGGTGTAAACTTTGCATCAAACATGACGTAAACTTTACAACAAACAAGACGTTAACTTTACATCAAACACGACATTAACTTTACATCAAACACAAATTAACTTTACATCAAACACGGCGTAAATTTTACGTCAAACACGTTAACTTTACCTCAAGCACAGCATAAACTTTACATCAAACACGGCGTAAGCTTTACATCAAACACAACGTTAACTTTACGTTAACTTTACATCAAACACGACGTAAACTTAACATCAAACAAAACGTAAACTTTACATCAAACACAACGTAACTTTACATCAAACACGGCGTAAACTTTACAACAAACACGACGTCAACTTTACATCAAACACGACGTTAACTTAACATCGAACACGACGTTAACTTTACATTAAACACAACGTTAACTTTACATCAAACACAATGTAACTTTACAACAAACACGACGTGACTTTACATCAAACACAACGTTAACTTTACAACAAACAAAACGTAAACTTTACATCAAACACAACGTAACTTTACATCAAACACGGCGTAAACTTTACATCAAACACGGCGTAAACTTTACAACAAACACGACGTTAACTTTATATCAAACACGACGTTAACTTAACATCGAACATGACGTTAACTGAACATTAAACACGACATAAACTTTACATTAAACACGACATAACTTTACATCAAACACGACATAACTTTACATCAAACACGACATAACTTTACATCAATCACAACATTAACTTTACATCAATCACAACATTAACTTTACATCAAACACGACGTTAACTTTACATCAAACACGGCATGCACTTAACATCAAACACAATGTTAACTTTACAACAAACAAAACGTAAACTTTACATCAAACACAACGTAACTTTACATCGAACACGACGTTAACTTAACATCGAACACGACGTTAACTTTACATTAAATACAACGTTAACTTTACATCAAACATGGCATGCACTTAACATCAAACACAACATTAACTTAACATCAAACACGACGTAAACTTTACATCAAACACGGCGTAAACTTTACAACAAACACGACGTTAACTTTACATCAAACACGACGTTAACTTAACATCGAACACGACGTTAACTTTACATTAAACACAACGTTAACTTTACATCAAACACAATGTAACTTTACAACAAACACGACGTGACTTTACATCAAACACAACGTTAACTTTACAACAAACAAAACGTAAACTTTACATCAAACACAACGTAACTTTACATCAAACACGGTGTAAACTTTACATCAAACACGGCGTAAACTTTACAACAAACACGACGTTAACTTTACATCAAACACGACGTTAACTGAACATTAAACACGACATAAACTTTACATCAAACACGACATAACTTTACATCAAACACGACATAACTTTACATCAATCACAACATTAACTTTACATCAAACACGACGTTAACTTTACATCAAACACGACATTAACTTAACATCGAACATGACGTTAACTGAACATTAAACACGACATAAACTTTACATCAAACACGACATAACTTTACATCAAACACGACATAACTTTACATCAATCACAACATTAACTTTACATCAAACACGACGTTAACTTTACATCAAACACGACATAACTTTACGTCAATCACAACATTAACTTTACATCAAACACGACGTTAACTTTACATCAAACACAACGTTAACTTTACATCAAACATGACGTTAACTTAACATCAAACACGACATAAACTTTACATCAAACACGGCATGCACTTAACATCAAACACAATGTTAACTTTACAACAAACAAAACGTAAACTTTACATCAAACACAACGTAACTTTACATCAAACACGACATAACTTTACATCAAACACAACATAACTTTACGTCAATCACAACATTAACTTTACATCAAACACAACGTTAACTTTACATCAAACACGGCATACACTTAACATCAAACACGATGTTAACTGTTCATCTAACACGGCGTAAACTTTACAACAAACATAACGGTGTAACTTTACATCAAACACAATGTAAACTTTACATCAAACACAACGTAACTTTACATCAAACACGGTGTAACTTTACATCAAACACAATGTTAAGTTTACGTTAACTTTACATCAAACATGACGTAAACTTAACATCAAACACAACGCAAACTTTACATCAAACACGGTGTAAACTTTACATCAAACACAACATAACTTTACATCAAACACAGTGTAACTTTACATCAAACACAACGTTAACTTTACAACAAACAAAACGTAAACTTTACATCAAACACGACATAACTTTACATCAAACACGACATAACTTTACATCAATCACAACATTAACTTTACATCAAACACGACGTTAACTTTACATCAAACACGACATAGCTTTACGTCAATCACAACATTAACTTTACATCAAACACAACGTTAACTTTACATCAAACACGGCATACACTTAACATCAAACACGATGTTAACTGTTCATCTAACACGGCGTAAACTTTACAACAAACATAACGGTGTAACTTTACATCAAACACAATGTAAACTTTACATCAAACACAACGTAACTTTACATCAAACACGGTGTAACTTTACATCAAACACAATGTTAAGTTTACGTTAACTTTACATCAAACATGACGTAAACTTAACATCAAACACAACGCAAACTTTACATCAAACACGGTGTAAACTTTACATCAAACACAACATAACTTTACATCAAACACAGTGTAACTTTACATCAAACACAACGTTAACTTTACAACAAACACGACGTTAACTTTACATCAAACACGACGTTAACTGAACATTAAACACGACATAAACTTTACATCAAACACGACATAACTTTACATCAAACACGACATAACTTTACATCAATCACAACATTAACTTTACATCAAACACGACGTTAACTTTACATCAAACACGACATTAACTTAACATCGAACATGACGTTAACTGAACATTAAACACGACATAAACTTTACATCAAACACGGCATGCACTTAACATCAAACACAATGTTAACTTTACAACAAACAAAACGTAAACTTTACATCAAACACAACGTAACTTTACATCAAACACGACATAACTTTACATCAAACACGACATAACTTTACGTCAATCACAACATTAACTTTACATCAAACACGACGTTAACTTTACATCAAACACAACGTTAACTTTACATCAAACATGACGTTAACTTTACAACAAACAAAACGTAAACTTTACATCAAACACGACATAACTTTACATCAAACACGACATAACTTTACATCAATCACAACATTAACTTTACATCAAACACGACGTTAACTTTACATCAAACACGACATTAACTTAACATCGAACATGACGTTAACTGAACATTAAACACGACATAAACTTTACATCAAACACGACATAACTTTACATCAAACACGACATAACTTTACATCAATCACAACATTAACTTTACATCAAACACGACGTTAACTTTACATCAAACACGACATAACTTTACGTCAATCACAACATTAACTTTACATCAAACACGACGTTAACTTTACATCAAACACAACGTTAACTTTACATCAAACATGACGTTAACTTAACATCAAACACGACATAAACTTTACATCAAACACGGCATGCACTTAACATCAAACACAATGTTAACTTTACAACAAACAAAACGTAAACTTTACATCAAACACAACGTAACTTTACATCAAACACGACATAACTTTACATCAAACACAACATAACTTTACGTCAATCACAACATTAACTTTACATCAAACACAACGTTAACTTTACATCAAACACGGCATACACTTAACATCAAACACGATGTTAACTGTTCATCTAACACGGCGTAAACTTTACAACAAACATAACGGTGTAACTTTACATCAAACACAATGTAAACTTTACATCAAACACAACGTAACTTTACATCAAACACGGTGTAACTTTACATCAAACACAATGTTAAGTTTACGTTAACTTTACATCAAACATGACGTAAACTTAACATCAAACACAACGCAAACTTTACATCAAACACGGTGTAAACTTTACATCAAACACAACATAACTTTACATCAAACACAGTGTAACTTTACATCAAACACAACGTTAACTTTACAACAAACAAAACGTAAACTTTACATCAAACACGACATAACTTTACATCAAACACGACATAACTTTACATCAATCACAACATTAACTTTACATCAAACACGACGTTAACTTTACATCAAACACGACATAGCTTTACGTCAATCACAACATTAACTTTACATCAAACACAACGTTAACTTTACATCAAACACGGCATACACTTAACATCAAACACGATGTTAACTGTTCATCTAACACGGCGTAAACTTTACAACAAACATAACGGTGTAACTTTACATCAAACACAATGTAAACTTTACATCAAACACAACGTAACTTTACATCAAACACGGTGTAACTTTACATCAAACACAATGTTAAGTTTACGTTAACTTTACATCAAACATGACGTAAACTTAACATCAAACACAACGCAAACTTTACATCAAACACGGTGTAAACTTTACATCAAACACAACATAACTTTACATCAAACACAGTGTAACTTTACATCAAACACAACGTTAACTTTACATCAAACACAAATTAACTTTACATCAAACAATACTATACATCAAACACGGCGTAAATTTTACGTCAAACACGTTAACTTTACCTCAAGCACAGCGTAAACTTTACATCAAACATGGCGTAAGCTTTACATCAAACACAACATTAACTTTACGTTAACTTTACATCAAACACGGCGTACCCACAAACACAACGTTAACTTTACATCAAACATGACGTTAACTTTACATCAAACACGACATAAACTTTACATCAAACACGGCATGCACTTAACATCACACACGGCATGCACTTAACATCACACACGATGTTAACTTTACAACAAACACGACGTTAACTTTACATCAAACATGACATAAACTTTACATCAAACACGACATAAACTTAACATCACACACGATGTTAACTTTACATCAAACACGACGTTAACTTTACATCAAACACAACGTTAACTTTACATCAAACATGACGTTAACTTAACATCAAACACGACATAAACTTTACATCAAACACGGCATGCACTTAACATCAAACACAATGTTAACTTTACAACAAACAAAACGTAAACTTTACATCAAACACAACGTAACTTTACATCAAACACGACATAACTTTACATCAAACACGACATAACTTTACGTCAATCACAACATTAACTTTACATCAAACACAACGTTAACTTTACATCAAACACGGCATACACTTAACATCAAACACGATGTTAACTGTTCATCTAACACGGCGTAAACTTTACAACAAACATAACGGTGTAACTTTACATCAAACACAATGTAAACTTTACATCAAACACAACGTAACTTTACATCAAACACAGTGTAACTTTACATCAAACACAATGTTAAGTTTACGTTAACTTTACATCAAACATGACGTAAACTTAACATCAAACACAACGCAAACTTTACATCAAACACGGTGTAAACTTTACATCAAACACAACATAACTTTACATCAAACACAGTGTAACTTTACATCAAACACAACGTTAACTTTACATCAAACACAAATTAACTTTACATCAAACATGACTTTACATCAAACACGGTGTAAGCTTTACATCAAATACAACGTTAACTTTACATCAAACACAAATTAACTTTACATCAAACATGACTTTACATCAAACACGACATAAACTTAACATCAAACACAGCGTAACTTTAGATCAAACACGACATTAACTTTACATTGAAGCCAACATTAACTTTACGTCGAACAAAACGTTAACTTTACATCAAACACGGCGTAAACTTTACAACAAACACAACGTTAACTTTACTTCAAACACGGCGTAAACTTTACAACAAACACGATGTTAACTTTACATTAAACACGACGTTAACTTTACATCAAACACAACGTAACTTTACAACAAACACGACGTGACTTTACATCAAACACAACGTTAACTTTACATCAAACATGGCGTAAACTTTACAACAAACACAACGTTAACTTTACTTCAAACATGGCGTAAACTTTACAACAAACACGACGTTAACTTTACATTAAACACAACGTTAACTTTACATCAAACACAATGTAACTTTACAACAAACACGACGTGACTTTACATCAAACACAACGTTAACTTTACATCAAACACGGCGTAAACTTTACAACAAACACGACGTTAACTTTACATCAAACACGACTTAACTTTACATCAAACACAACATAACTTTACATGAAACACGGCATGCACTTAACATCAAACACGATGTTAACTTAACATCAAACACAATGTAAACTTTACAACAAAAACGACGTTAACTTTACATCAAACACGACGTTAACTTTACATCAAACATGACGTTAACTTTACATCAAAGGTTGGTGCGTTTGTTTTAATCACGCTGAGTAGGTTCTGGTGCATTTGATTTACTCACGCTGAGTAGGTTCGGTTGCGTTTGGTCGGCAGAGGACTCGGCAACTCCCTCGGCAGTGGCTGCTCCTTTCCCTCCTCCCATACCCGACTCCCCTCCCTCAGGAAGGGGAAGGGGAGGGTGAGGGAGGCGTTGGGAGAGCACAGCGGTGTCCCAGAGGGTGACGTGGGGTCTGCCATGTTAGATATGACGGGAGGAGTGGGGGTCTGAGCCGTTCTTCAGGTCTCAGTAGGAGTCCCTGTGAGGAGAGACACCACAGGAGAAAGAGAGGAGGAGTCAGAGGAGTCAGAGAGAGAGAGATGAGTCTGAGAGAGAGGGAGGAGATAATAGGAGGAGTCAGAGAGAAAGATGAGTCAGAGAGAGAGGAGATCAGAGGAGGAGTCAGAGAGAGAGGGAGGAGTCAGAGAGAGAGAGGAGATCAGAGGAGGAGTCAGAGAGAGAGAGGAGATCAGAGGAGGTGTCTGAGAGAGAGAGGAGATCAGAGGAGGAGTCAGAGAGAGAGAGGAGTCAGAGAGGAGATCAGAGGAGGAGTCAGAAAGAGAGAGGAGTCAGAGAGAGAGAGGAGATCAGAGGATGAGTCAGAGAGAGAGAGGAGTCTGAGAGAGAGAGGAGTCGGAGAGAGAGAGGAGTCAGAGAGAGAGAGGAGATCAGAGGATGAGTCAGAGAGAGAGAGGAGTCTGAGAGAGAGAGGAGTCGGAGAGAGAGAGGAGTCAGAGAGAGCGAGAGAGGAGTCAGAGAGAGAAGTCTGAGAGAGAGAGAAGTCTGAGAGAGAGAGGAGTCAGAGAGAGAGACAGAGGAGTCAGAAAGAGAGAGGAGTCAGAGAGAGAGAGGAGTCTGAGAGAGAGAGAGAGGTGTCAGAGAGAGAGAGAGAGGAGTCAGAGAGAGAGAGGAGTCAGAAAGAGAGAGAGAGGAGTCCGAAAGAGAGAGGAGTCAGAGAGAGAGGAGTCAGAGAGAGAGAGAGAGGAGTCAGAGAGAGAGAGAGAGAGAGAGGAGTCAGAGAGAGAGGAGGGGAGTCAGAGAGAGAGAGAAGTCTGAGAGAGAGAGAGAGGAGTCAGAGAGAGGTTTAAAGCTGTGTCCAAAACCCTAAACTACATACTCAGAATCTATACACTGCATACTAACCTGACAATACGCATGTCGTTAGCAAAGTACTAGACTACAGGTCATATGACGTACTAACGGTCTGTTCGATGCGCTATTGGACAGTTTGAGAGCTGCAGTGCATTGTGGGCCTTCTCGTAGAGTGAAGTTTAGGACAGGAAGTTAAGCACAGAAACAGGAAGTGGTTAGAGGTCCCAAAGTGAGGTCAAACAGCTCAAAGGAACGGTAACAAAGGTTAATGTGTGATGTCATAAGGTCAATGTGTGATGTCATAAAGTCGATGTGTTATGTCATAAGGTCGATGTGTGATGTCATAAGGTCGATGTGTTATGTCATAAGGTTGATGTGTGATGTCATAAGGTCGATGTGTGATGTCATAAGGTCAATGTGTGATGTCATAGGGTCAATGTGTGATGTCATCAGGTGGATATTACTGTGTGAGAGTTTGTTAAAGTGAAATGAGACATTCAAAGATGCAGCAGTGAGACTACAGGGAGACACTGAGGACGAGTATCTACGGAGAGCCTGAAGGGACAAAATATATATATTATAATATTTTGAGTTTACTCGAAGGACCAATGAGGGACGA
>NC_089210.1:246705-249205 GCF_963930695.1 Labrus bergylta | reverse complement strand
GTGTCTCCTCCGTGTCTCCTCCGTGTCTCCTCCGTGTCTCCTCTGTGTCTCCTACGTGTCTCCTACGTGTCTCCTCCCATGTCTCCCACGTGTCTCCTCACCGTCTCCTCCGTGTCTCCTCCATGTCTCCTCCGTGTCTCCTCCGTGTCTCCTACGTGTCTCCTCCCATGTCTCCCACGTGTCTCCCATGTGTCTCCTCCGTGTCTCCTCCCGTGTCTCCCATGTGTCTCCTCCCATGTCTCCTCAGTGTCTCCTCTGTGTCTCCTCCCGTGTCTCCCCCGTGTCTCCTCCCGTGTCTCCTCCCGTGTCTCCTGTGTCTCCTACGTGTCTCCTACGTGTCTCCTCTGTGTCTCCTACGTGTCTCCTACGTGTCTCCTCCCATGTCTCCCACGTGTCTCCTCACCGTCTCCTCCGTGTCTCCTCCATGTCTCCTACGTGTCTCCTCCGTGTCTCCTACGTGTCTCCTCCCATGTCTCCCACGTGTCTCCTCCCATGTCTCCCATGTGTCTCCTCCGTGTCTCCTCCCGTGTCTCCCATGTGTCTCCTCCCATGTCTCCCACGTGTCTCCTCCCGTGTCTCCTCCCATGTCTCCTCACCGTCTCCTCCGTGTCTCCACCGTGTCTCCACCGTGTCTCCACCGTGTCTCCACCGTGTCTCCTCCGTGTCTCCTCCCGTGTCTCCTCCGTGTCTCCTCTCGTGTCTCCTCCCGTGTCTCCTCCCGTATGTCCCTCATCTCTCTCTTAAGTTCTTCTTCTGTGGTGTTAATTATTCCACCATGACAGCAGCCCCAGCCCCGGCTCACAGATTGTCCCCTGAAGAAGAAGAATTTAAACTTTGATTACAATGCTACCTGCTTGTTAGCATGGCAACAAAAAGAGAAGTATTGCTCATACAATACTGGCCGGCTAATTTATTGTTTTTAGTTTATTCCAAGTTACTGACAACTTCCTGCACGCTCTCTAAATTGGACAAACACGTTGAAAAGTGGGTGGAACTGGCGAGGCTTTTCCAACATGTTTAGCTCCACCCCCTCCCCTCGCACTCGCATAAATGAGGGAAGCGCATGCTGCGGACAAACTTGTCCCCGAGCTGCAATCACCTGTATGGTTGTGTTAGCATGCTAATGTTAGCGCTCTTTAGTTAGCGCGTAGCTTCACATTGTTGTGTTAGCATGCTAATGTTAGCGCTCTTTAGTTAGCTCGTAGCTTCACCTTGTTGTGTTAGCATGCTAATGTTAGCGCTCTTTAGTTAGCTCGTAGCTTCACCTTGTTGTGTTAGCATGCTAATGTTAGCGCTCTTTAGTTAGCTCGTAGCTTCACCTTGTTGTGTTAGCATGCTAATGTTAGTGCTCTTTAGTTAGCTCGTAGCTTCACATTGTTGTGTTAGCATGCTAATGTTAGCGCTCTTAGTTAGCTCGTAGCTTCACATTGTTGTGTTAGCATGCTAATGTTAGCTCTCTTTAGTTAGCTGGTAGCTTCACATTGTTGTGTTAGCATGCTAATGTTAGCGCTCTTTAGTCAGCTCGTAGCTTCACATTGTTGTGTTAGCATGCTAATGTTAGCTCTCTTTAGTTAGCTGGTAGCTTCACATTGTTGTGTTAGCATGCTAATGTTAGCGCTCTTTAGTTAGCTCGTAGCTTCACATTGTTGTGTTAGCATGCTAATGTTAGCTCTCTTTAGTTAGCTGGTAGCTTCACATTGTTGTGTTAGCATGCTAATGTTAGCTCTCTTTAGTTAGCTCGTAGCTTCACATTGTTGTGTTAGCATGCTAATGTTAGCTCTCTTTAGTTAGCTCGTAGCTTCACATTGTTGTGTTAGCATGCTAATGTTAGCTCTCTTTAGTTAGCTCGTAGCTTCACATTTCATGTAAACTGACACAGAATGAGCGTGATCTAAAAACTCTTACTAACATCCAAATAATCAGTGAGTATGTTCTTCTTCTTCTCTCTAGTTCTTGACTAAAACAGCTTTTATAACACAAGGGGAGGAGCCGGCCGTCCCTCCATGTAAACACGGCTCTGACAACAACACAGCCAGCGGGACTCGAGCTTCTCCCTCACTGTAGACAGTCAGGACTCAGAGACACATTTACACAGGACAGACTGGATCTCTGATTTATTATCTTCCTTTAAACCCTGAAACATGTTTGATGTGAGTTTACAGGAACATCTGTGTTCTTACTATCAGAGTGTAAGGAGCCTCTTTCTTCTCCACGCTGCCCTCTGGTGGCGGTGCAGTAGACTGTCCAGGCTGTGCAGGTGTGTCGGTGTCTGCGGCTGCTGGGCCGGTTGGTGACGTGTCCACAAAGACTTCGTCGGTCACCCTGAAGCGGATCTCCTCCCCCTGGTCCATGTAGAGGTCGTGAGCTCCTTCGTCGTCTCATACTCCCAGAGCCAAACCTGCTCGGCCTCATCGCTGATGCTGCAGCTCAGGAGTACTTCAGTCCACTGCAGGTTATAACCTCTATCCTAAATAACCTCATTATTACCTCATGACAACGT
>NC_089210.1:207500-244005 GCF_963930695.1 Labrus bergylta | reverse complement strand
ATGGGTAGGGAGAGGGAGGGTAGTGGGTAGGGAGAGGGTGTAGTGGGTAGGGAGAGGGTGTAGTGGGTAGTGGGTAGGGAGAGGGTGTAGTGAGGGTAGTGGGTAGGGAGAGGGTGTAGTGGGTAGTGGGTAGGTAGAGGGTGTAGTGGGTAGTGAGAGGGTGTAGTGGGTAGTGGGTAGGGAGAGGGTGTAGTGGGTAGGGAGAGGGTGTAGTGGGTAGTGGGTAGGGAGAGGGTGTAGTGGGTAGTGGGTAGTGGGTAGGGAGAGGGTGTAGTGGGTAGTGGGTAGTGGAGTAGGGAGAGGGTGTAGTGGGTAGTGGGTAGGTAGAGGGTGTAGGGGTAGGGAGAGGGTGTAGTGGGTAGTGGGTAGGGAGAGGGTGTAGTGGGTAAGGGAGAGGGTGTAGTGGGTAGTGGGTAGGGAGAGGGTGTAGTGGGTAGTGGGTAGTGGGTAGGGAGAGGGTGTAGTGGGTAGTGGGTAGGGAGAGGGGTTGTAGTGGGTAGTGGGTAGGGAGAGGGTGTAGTGGGTAGTGAGAGGGTGTAGTGGGTAGTGGGTAGTGGGTAGGGAGAGGGTGTAGTGGTAGTGGGTAGTGGGTAGGGAGAGGGTGTAGTGGGTAGTGGGTAGGGAGAGGGTGTAGTGGGTAGGGAGAGGGGGTAGTGGGTAGGGAGAGGGTGTAGTGGGTAGGGAGAGGGGTGTAGTGGGTAGGGAGAGGGTGTAGTGGGTAGTGGGTAGGTAGAGGGTGTAGTGGGTAGTGAGAGGGTGTAGTGGGTAGTGGGTAGGGAGAGGGTGTAGTGGGTAGGGAGAGGGTGTAGTGGGTAGTGGGTAGTGGGTAGGGAGAGGGTGTAGTGGGTAGGGAGAGGGTGTAGTGGGTAGTGGGTAGGTAGAGGGTGTAGTGGGTAGTGAGAGGGTGTAGTGGGTAGTGGGTAGGGAGAGGGTGTAGTGGGTAGGGAGAGGGTGTAGTGGGTAGTGGGTAGTGTGGGTAGGGAGAGGGTGTAGTGGGTAGTGGGTAGGGAGAGGGTGTAGTGGGTAGTGGGTAGGGAGAGGGTGTAGTGGGTAGTGGGTAGGGAGAGGGGAGGTAGTGGGTAGTGAGGAGGGGGTAGTGGGTAGGGAGAGGGTGTAGTGGGTAGGAGAGGGGGTAGTGGGTAGGGCTGAGGGTGTAGTCGGTAGGGAGAGGGGGTAGTGGGTAGGGAGAGGGTGTAGTGGGTAGGAGAGGGGTGTAGTGGGTAGTGGGTAGGGAGAGGGTGTAGTGGGTAGTGGGTAGGAGAGGGTGTAGTGGGTAGGAGAGGGGGTAGTGGGTAGTGAGAGGGTGTAGTGGGTAGGGAGAGGGTGTAGTGGGTAGGGAGAGGGTGTAGTGGGTAGGGAGAGGGTGTAGTGGGTAGTGGGTAGTGGGTAGGGAGAGGGTGTAGTGGGTAGTGGGTAGGGAGAGGGTGTAGTGAGGGTAGTGGGTAGTGGGTAGGGAGAGGGTGTAGTGGGTAGGGAGAGGGTGTAGTGGGTAGGGAGAGGGTGTAGTGGGTAGGGAGAGGGTGTAGTGGGTAGTGGGTAGTGGGTAGGGAGAGGGTGTAGTGGGTAGTGGGTAGGGAGAGGGTGTAGTGGGTAGTGGGTAGGGAGAGGGTGTAGTGGGTAGTGGGTAGGGAGAGGGGGTAGTGGGTAGTGAGAGGGGGTAGTGGGTAGGGAGAGGGTGTAGTGGGTAGGGAGAGGGTGTAGTGGGTAGGGAGAGGGTGTAGTGGGTAGTGGGTAGGAGGGAGAGGGTGTAGTGGGTAGTGGGTAGGGAGAGGGGGTAGTGGGTAGTGAGAGGGGGGTAGTGGGTAGGGAGAGGGTGTAGTGGGTAGGGAGAGGGTGTAGTGGGTAGTGGGTAGTGGGTAGGGAGAGGGTGTAGTGGGTAGGGAGAGGGGGTAGTGGGTAGGGAGAGGGTGTAGTGGGTAGGGAGAGGGGGTAGTGGGTAGGGAGAGGGTGTAGTGGGTAGGGAGAGGGTGTAGTGGGTAGTGGGTAGGGAGAGGGTGTAGTGGGTAGTGGGTAGGGAGAGGGTGTAGTGGGTAGGGAGAGGGGGTAGTGGGTAGTGAGAGGGTGTAGTGGGTAGGGAGAGGGTGTAGTGGGTAGGGAGAGGGTGTAGTGGGTAGTGGGTAGTGGGTAGGGAGAGGGTGTAGTGGGTAGTGGGTAGGGAGAGGGTGTAGTGGGTAGTGGGTAGTGGGTAGGGAGAGGGTGTAGTGGGTAGGGAGGAGGGTGTAGTGGGTAGGGAGAGGGTGTGTAGTGGGTAGGGAGAGGGGTATGTAGTGGGTAGTGGGTAGTGGGTAGGGAGAGGGTGTAGTGGGTAGTGGGTAGGGAGAGGGTGTAGTGGGTAGTGGGTAGGGAGAGGGTGTAGTGGGTAGTGGGTAGGAGAGGGGGTAGTGGGTAGTGAGAGGGGGTAGTGGGTAGGGAGAGGGTTTAGTGGGTAGGGAGAGGGTGTAATGGGTAGGGAGAGGGGGTAGTGGGTAGTGGGTAGGGAGAGGGGTGTAGTGGGTAGTGGGTAGGGAGAGGGTGTAGTGGGTAGTGAGAGGGGGTAGTGGGTAGGGAGAGGGGTGTAGTGGGTAGGGAGAGGGTGTAGTGGGTAGTGGGGTAGTGGGTAGGGAGAGGGTGTAGTGGGTAGGGAGAGGGTGTAGTGGGTAGGGAGAGGGGGTAGTGGGTAGGGAGAGGGTGTAGTGGGTAGGGAGAGGGTGTAGTGGGTAGTGGGTAGTGGGTAGGGAGAGGGTGTAGTGGGTAGTGGGTAGTGGGTAGGGAGAGGGTGTAGTGGGTAGGGAGAGGGTGTAGTGGGTAGGGAGAGGGGGTAGTGGGTAGGGAGAGGGGTTGTAGTGGGTAGGGAGAGGGTGTAGTGGGTAGGGAGAGGGTGTAGTGGGTGTGTGGGTAGTGGGTAGGGAGAGGGGTTGTTGTGGGGTAGTGGGTAGGGAGAGGGTGTAGTGGGTTGTGGGTAGTGGGTAGGGAGAGGGGTGTAGTGGGTAGTGGGTTAGGGAGAGGGTGTAGTGGGTAGTGGGTAGGGGAGGGGTGTAGTGGGTAGTGGGTAGGGTGAGGGGGTAGTGGGTAGTGAGAGGGGGTAGTGGGTAGGGAGTGGGTGTAGTGGGTAGGGGAGTGGGTGTAATGGGTAGGGAGTGGGGGTAGTGGGTAGGGTGAGGGTTGTAGTGGGTAGGGTGAGGGTGTAGTGGGGTAGTGGGTAGGGAGAGGGTGTAGTGGGTAGTGGGTTGGGGTGTGGGGGTAGTGGGGTTGTGTGAGGGGGTAGTGGGTAGGGAGAGGGGTGTAGTGGGGTAGGGTGAGGGTGTAGGTGGGTAGTGGGTAGTGGGTAGGGAGAGGGTGTTGTGGGTAGGGAGAGGGTGTAGTGGGTAGTGGGTAGGGGTGAGGGTGTAGTGGGTAGTGGGTAGGGAGAGGGTGTGTGGGTAGTGGGTAGGGTGTGGGGGTAGTGGGTTGTGAGAGGGGGTAGTGGGTTGGGAGGGGTGTGTGGGTAGGGAGTGGGTGTAGTGGGTAGGGTGAGGGGGTAGTGGGTAGGGAGTGGGGTGTTGTGGGTAGGGGTGGGTGTGTGGGTAGTGGGTGGGAGGTGGGGTGGGTAGTGGGTAGTGGGTTGGGTGGGTAGTGGGTGGGTGAGGGGGTGTGGGTAGGGGTGGTGGGGGTTGGGGTGGGTTGGGTGAGGGTGTGTGGGGTGGGGTGGGTGTAGTGGGTAGGGTGAGGGGGGGTAGTGGGTGGGGAGGGTGTTGTGGGTAGGGGTGAGGGTGTAGTGGGTAGTGGGTAGGGAGAGGGTGTTGTGGGTGTGGGTAGGGAGAGGGGGTAGTGGGTTGTGAGTGGGTGGTGTGGGTTGGGGGTGGGTGTAGTGGGTAGGGTGTGGGTGTGGTGGGTTGTGGGTGTGGGTAGGGAGAGGGGTGTAGTGGGTAGGGAGAGGGGGTGTAGTGGGGAAGGGGT
The DNA here is from genome assembly GCF_963930695.1 of Labrus bergylta. Taxonomy (NCBI): domain Eukaryota; kingdom Metazoa; phylum Chordata; class Actinopteri; order Labriformes; family Labridae; genus Labrus; species Labrus bergylta. The sequence goes on along the minus strand of NC_089210.1, from coordinate 240,090 downwards.
GTGGGGTGTGGGGGTAGTGGGTAGGGTGAGGGTGTTGTGTGGGGTAGGGAGAGGGTGTAGTGGGTTGTGGGTAGTGGGTAGGGAGAGGGTGTAGTGGGTAGTGGGTAGGGAGAGGGTGTAGTGGGTAGTGGGTAGTGGGTTGGGAGAGGGTGTAGTGGGTAGGTGGGTGGGAGTGGTGTAGTGGGTAGTGGGTTGGGAGGGGTGTAGTGGGTAGTGGGGTGGGGTGGGGGGTAGTGGGTAGTGTGTGGGGGTAGTGGGTAGGGTGAGGGTGTTGTGGGGTAGGGGAGAGGGTTGTAGTGGGTAGGGAGAGGGGGTAGTGGGTGTGGGTTGGGAGAGGGGTGTAGTGGGTAGGGGAGAGGGGTGTGGTGGGGTAGTGGGTAGGGAGAGGGTGTAGGTGGGTAGTGGGTTGGGAGTGGGGGTGTGGGGTGGGGTGGTGTGGGGTGGGTAGTGGGTAGGGAGAGGGTGTAGTGGGTAGGGGTGAGGGTGTAGTGGGTAGTGGGTAGTGGGTAGGGTGAGGGTGGTAGTGGGTAGGGAGAGGGTGTGTGTGGGTTGGGGAGGGGGGTAGTGGGTAGGGTGAGGGTGTAGTGGGTAGGGGAGGGTGGTGTGTGGGTAGGGAGTGGGTGTTGGTAGGTGTGGGTTGTGGGTAGTGGGTAGGGAGAGGTTGTAGTGGGTAGTGGGTAGGGGTGAGGGGTGTAGTGGGGTAGTGGGTAAGGAGTGGGTGTAGTGGGTAGTGGGTTGGGAGAGGGGGTAGTGGGTGTGTGAGGGGGGTAGTGGGTAGGGAGTGGGTTGTAGTGGGTAGGGAGAGGGTGTTGGGTTGGGGTGGGGGTGGGGGTTGTGGTAGGGAGTGGGTGTAGTGGGTAGGGAGAGGGTGTAGTGGGTAGTGGGTAGGGTGAGGGGGGTAGTGGGTAGGGTGGGGGTGTAGTGGGTAGTGGGTAGGGGAGAGGGTGTAGTGGGTAGGGAGAGGGTGTAGTGGGTAGTGGGGTAGGGAGTGGGGGTTGTGGGTAGGGAGAGGGTGTAGTGGGTAGTGGGTAGGGAGAGGGTGTAGTGGGTAGTGGGTGGTGGGGTAGGGTGAGGGTGTGTGGGTAGTGGGTAGTGGGTAGGGAGAGGGTGTAGTGGGTAGTGGGTGTGGGTAGGGAGAGGGTGTAGTGGGTAGTGAGAGGGTGTAGTGGGTAGTGGGTAGTGGGTAGGGGTGAGGGTGTAGTGGGTAGTGGGTAGGGGTGGGGTGTAGTGGGTAGTGTGGGGTGTTGTGGGTAGTGGGTAGTGGGTAGGGGTGAGGGTGTGTGTGGGTAGTGGGTGTGGGTAGGGGTGGGTGTAGTGGGTAGGGAGTGGGTGTAGTGGGTAGTGGGTGGGTGAGGGTGTGTGGGGTAGTGGGTAGGGAGGGGTGTAGTGGGTAGTGGGTGGGTGAGGGTGTAGTGGGTAGTGGGTTGGGAGGGGGGTAGTGGGTAGTGGAGGGGGGTGTGGGGTTGGGAGAGGGTGTAGTGGGTAGGGAGGGGTGTAGTGGGTAGTGGGTAGTGGGTGGGTGAGGGTGTTGTGGGTGGGTGAGGGTGTGTGGGGTAGGGAGAGGGGGTAGTGGGTTGGGAGTGGGTGTAGTGGGTAGGGGTGGGGTTGTAGTGGGTAGGGTGAGGGTGTAGTGGGGTAGTGGGGTAGTGGGTAGGGAGAGGGTTGTGGGGTAGTGGGTAGGGGTGGTTGTAGTGGGTAGTGGGTAGGGTGGGGGTGGTTGTGGGTTGGGAGTGGGTTGTAGTGGGTAGGGAGGGGTGTAGTGGGTTGGGGTGGGGGTTGTGGGGTTGGGAGAGGGTGTGTGGGTGGGGGGGTTGTGTGGGTAGTGGGTAGGGAGAGGGTGTTGTGGGTAGTGGGTAGGGAGTGGGGGTAGTGGGTAGGGAGAGGGGTGTAGTGGGGTAGTGGGTTGGGTGAGGGTGTAGTGGGTAGGGGAGGGGTGTAGTGGGTAGTGGGTAGGGAGTGGGTGGGTGTGGGTTGGGTGGGGTGTGTGGGTGTGGGTTGGGTGAGGGTGTAGTGGGTAGTGGGTTGTGGGGTTGGGGGAGGGTGTGTGGGTAGTGGGTGTGGGTGGGAGGGGTGTAGTGGGTAGTGGGTAGTGGGTAGGGAGAGGGTGTAGTGGGGTAGTGTGAGGGGTGTAGTGGGGTAGTGGGTAGTGGGTAGGGGGTGGGTGTAGTGGGTGTGGGTAGTGGGTAGGGTGAGGGGTGTAGTGGGTAGTGAGAGGGTGTAGTGGGTAGTGGGTGTGGGTAGGGTGGGGTGTAGTGGGTAGTGGGTAGTGGGTAGGGAGAGGGTGTAGTGGGTAGGGAGGGGTGTAGTGGGTAGTGGGTAGGGAGAGGGTGTAGTGGGTAGTGGGTAGGGAGAGGGTGTAGTGGGTAGTGGGTAGGGAGAGGGTGTAGTGGGTAGTGGGTAGGGAGGCTCCAGAGACTCGTTCTACAGCAAACCTGTTTTTGTTTGTTTATTATTATTTATTGTTGACGTGAAGCTTTGTTGGGACAGAACATATGAATGTTTACTAACACAGTCTGTCACGTGTTAAAGTAAAACAAAGAGGAGCAATGATGTCATAAATTCACTGATGCAGATTTTTTGTTTGTTTGAAAGTTAGAAAAATAAGAGACTTCAACTCTGATAACTTCAGTTAAACATTGAAACAAGCTCAAATTAATTTAATTTATTTTGACTTATTTTGTTTGACATTCTTGTTTTATTATATTTGATTTCTTCTCTGAATTTGCTGCTTGATTTAATGTGTGAAACAGTTTCAATGTTTATTCATTCAAAATGTTTAAAAAGTGTTTTATTGAAGTTTCTTTATTTGAATGTTGTTACAAACATTTACTTCACGCAGGAAAATATAAACAGTAAAGTCTAAAAGAGACTGAACAATAAAAAGATCTTCCTTCTGTTTACTGAGGTTAATAATAAACACTAAACTTGATTTCTGTAAAGATGATCAAAGTTCACCTCGTTGTCAGAAACATTCAGTCGATTTCTTGATCAGGGGTCAGGGTCAGGGGTCAGGGGTCAGGGGTCAGGGTCTTTTTATTCTAACTTTACTGATAAGAAAAGAAAAGTCATTTTGTAGACCAGATCATACATACTTTCATTTATATCATAAATATTTTTATATGTTTATTCTACATTTATAAAGATGAAGGATCTAAAATAAACATCAGAAACGACAAACTGTATATTTATGTATTTGTTATTGTCCAGCAGAGGGCGCCACTACTCCTCTACAGATGACTAGAAGACTATAATAATTAAATAAAAAATGGTTTACAAAGAGCAAAAGTATCAGTGTGTACCTGTGTGTATCAGTGTGTACCTGTGTGTACCTGTGTGTATCAGTGTGTATCAGTGTGTACCTGTGTGTACCTGTGTGTATCAGTGTGTACCTGTGTGTACCTGTGTGTATCAGTGTGTATCAGTGTGTACCTGTGTGTACCTGTGTGTATCAGTGTGTATCAGTGTGTACCTGTGTGTACCTGTGTGTACCTGTGTGTATCAGTGTGTACCTGTGTGTACCTGTGTGTATCAGTGTGTACCTGTGTGTACCTGTGTGTATCAGTGTGTATCAGTGTGTACCTGTGTGTACCTGTGTGTATCAGTGTGTACCTGTGTGTACCTGTGTGTATCAGTGTGTATCAGTGTGTACCTGTGTGTACCTGTGTGTACCTGTGTGTACCTGTGTGTATCAGTGTGTACCTGTGTGTACCTGTGTGTATCAGTGTGTACCTGTGTGTACCTGTGTGTATCAGTGTGTATCAGTGTGTACCTGTGTGTACCTGTGTGTATCAATGTGTATCAGTGTGTACCTGTGTGTACCTGTGTGTATCAGTGTGTATCAGTGTGTACCTGTGTGTACCTGTGTGTATCAGTGTGTACCTGTGTGTACCTGTGTGTATCAGTGTGTATCAGTGTGTACCTGTGTGTATCAGTGTGTATCAGTGTGTACCTGTGTGTACCTGTGTGTATCAGTGTGTACCTGTGTGTACCTGTGTGTACCTGTGTGTATCAGTGTGTATCAGTGTGTACCTGTGTGTATCAGTGTGTATCAGTGTGTATCAGTGTGTACCTGTGTGTACCTGTGTGTATCAGTGTGTACCTGTGTGTACCTGTGTGTACCTGTGTGTACCTGTGTGTATCAGTGTGTACCTGTGTGTACCTGTGTGTACCTGTGTGTATCAGTGTGTATCAGTGTGTACCTGTGTGTACCTGTGTGTATCAGTGTGTATCAGTGTGTACCTGTGTGTATCAGTGTGTATCAGTGTGTACCTGTGTGTACCTGTGTGTATCAGTGTGTATCAGTGTGTACCTGTGTGTATCAGTGTGTATCAGTGTGTACCTGTGTGTATCAGTGTGTATCAGTGTGTACCTGTGTGTATCAGTGTGTATCAGTGTGTACCTGTGTGTACCTGTGTGTATCAGTGTGTATCAGTGTGTACCTGTGTGTATCAGTGTGTATCAGTGTTCATGATGATGAACCATCATTCAGGTTCATCACAAAACTTAAATTATTATTATTCAGCGTCGTTTAGTGATGATAACTACATTTCCCACAATCCCCCGGAAAAATTAGGATTCTACTGCTGCTGATTGGACGCTACAGCCCAATAACCTGCCGGGCCTCCCCCCTCTCAGCCAATCAGGACTCTGTTGCTATCACGGTTTATATTTTTAGCAGCAGTGTGTGGGAAAACTACAAATATCCCTCCGCGGATCAAAGTAGAGCCCGATGGGTAAACTGTGTTTTAATTTGACGAGAAAACGTTGAAATGTTGTTTACGACGCGGATGGTTTCCTCTAGCAAAGTGACGTGACGAGTCGTCAGGTGAGAGTGGCGCTGACGTGATTATCCTTTGAAATCACAATAATAAATCATAACTAGTCCTTTAAGGTGTATTGAAATGAACAGACAGGAGAGCAGCCTCATCACACCGCCATGGTGTGAGGAGTAGAAAGCAGCTGTGTGATTACAGATAGAGAAAGTAGTCCCTGCCGTCAGGGGCGTGTGGGCGTCTCACTCCGTGTATAAATACGCCGGGTTGTCAAACAGTAAAGTTTGTGTAGAGCCTCCATGAAGGAGTCAGCTGGAGACCTGTGTGCATCACCTGAGCAGCGAGACAGCAGGTAAAAAGATCTTTCATGTTAAAGTGAGAACATCTGAAGGTCATCACCCGAAACCACGAGACGAGAACACGAGAGAAAACGGGATAAAACGGGAGTTTACGACAAGTGGAGCTGCTGCATCGACAAGAAAAGGTAAGTAAGGAAAGGTGTGTGTGTGTGTGTGTGTGTGTGTGTGTGTGTGTGTGTGTGTGTGTGTGTGTGTGTGTGTGTGTGTGTGTGTGTGTGTGTGTGTGTGTGTGTGTGTGTGTGTGTGTGTGTGTGTGTGTGTGTGTGTGTGTGTGTGTGTGTGTGTGTGTGTGTGTGTGTGTGTGTGTGTGTGTGTGTGTGTGTGTGTGTGTGTGTGTGTGTGTGTGTGTGTGTGTGTGTGTGTGTGTGTGTGTGTGTGTGTGTGTGTGTGTGTGTGTGTGTGTGTGTGTGTGTGGTCTTTTTCTCCATCATCTCTGTTTTGAACTCTGCTGTTGGAGAATGTGAACCACAGAAGATGTACAATGCTCTCTATTTATAGCTCATGTAACGACCCCCCCTTCTCCTTCAATGTCACCTTCTTCGTGTGATTTTGGGGGGGGGGGGGGGGGGGTTAATGTAAACATGGCGAGGAGCTGTCCTTCCTGCGGGCGAGCTTCACTCGGTGCAGATTTCTCTGTAACAGTTACATTGATGTTTAATCGAGCTGTGTCTCTAATCTGAGCTGCTGAATCCCATCGGGCAGGGAAGTCTCTGAGAGGGATTGTTTGTGTGTGTTCCTGCGTAAAAGGGGGGGGGGGGGGGAAATCACATGCACTGCATGATGGGAAATGGTGTTCTGTGGAGTATGGTGTCTGTCCTGCCATTTTACACAGCTTTCTGTGTGATGCTTGTTTTTAAGAAGCAGCATGTTTTGTCTTAAGTGAAAATGGTTGTGCACTCCCAGCAGGCTGAGCGGTCACCAGGAGCAGCTCCCAGGATCACGTTCAAGATCCTGGAGGGTTTCTGCAGAGCGTCCTGCACAACAACCTGAACATTAAAACATTAGTGTAGATATAGAAGAGAGAGAATACTTCTCATAGCGCTCAGGAACAAAAAGTTCACTCACTTGTTTCTGAAGCTAAAGCAGTCTGTTGGTCAGGAGATTGCCATGATGTCATCTCACCCCTTTATTAACAATCAGTGTTTCCTGTAGTTTAGACTCTAATCTAACAAACAGTGTTTTCTGTAGTTTAGACTCTAATCTAACAGTGTTTCCTGTAGTTTAGACTCTAATCTAACAAACAGTGTTTTCTGTAGTTTAGACTCTAATCTAACAGTGTTTCCTGTAGTTTAGACTCTAATCTAACAGTGTTTCCTGTAGTTTAGACTCTAATCTAACAAACAGTGTTTCCTGTAGTTTAGACTCTAATCTAACCAACAGTGTTTTCTGTAGTTTAGACTCTAATCTAACAAAACAGTGTTTTCTGTAGTTTAGACTCTAATTTAACAAACAGTGTTTCCTGTAGTTTAGACTCTAATCTAACAAACAGTGTTTTCTGTAGTTTAGACTCTAATCTAACAAACAGTGTTTTCTGTAGTTTAGACTCTAACCTAACCAACAGTGGTTTCTGTAGTTTAGACTCTAATCTAACAAACAGTGTTTTCTGTAGTTTAGACTCTAATCTAACCAACAGTGTTTTCTGTAGTTTAGACTCTAATCTAACAGTGTTTCCTGTAGTTTAGACTCTAATCTAACAAACAGTGTTTTCTGTAGTTTAGACTCTAATCTAACAAACAGTGTTTTCTGTAGTTTAGACTCTAATCTAACAAACAGTGTTTTCTGTAGTTTAGACTCTAATTTAACAAACAGTGTTTTCTGTAGTTTAGACTCTAATCTAACAAACAGTGTTTTCTGTAGTTTAGACTCTAATCTAACAAACAGTGTTTTCTGTAGTTTAGACTCTAATCTAACAAACAGTGTTTTCTGTAGTTTAGACTCTAACCTAACCAACAGTGGTTTCTGTAGTTTAGACTCTAATCTAACAAACAGTGTTTTCTGTAGTTTAGACTCTAATCTAACCAACAGTGTTTTCTGTAGTTTAGACTCTAATCTAACAGTGTTTCCTGTAGTTTAGACTCTAATCTAACAAACAGTGTTTTCTGTAGTTTAGACTCTAATCTAACAAACAGTGTTTTCTGTAGTTTAGACTCTAATCTAACAAACAGTGTTTTCTGTAGTTTAGACTCTAATCTAACAAACAGTGTTTTCTGTAGTTTAGACTCTAACCTAACCAACAGTGGTTTCTGTAGTTTAGACTCTAATCTAACAAACAGTGTTTTCTGTAGTTTAGACTCTAATCTAACCAACAGTGTTTTCTGTAGTTTAGACTCTAATCTAACAAACAGTGTTTTGTGTGGTTTAGACGTTAACGTATTCCTCAGGCCTTTACGTGATTTCACGATGTTCACTGAGGATTTCGTGTTATTTGATCATTGTTAAAATAATTTGTAAAGTTTGTTTAAAGGCGGAGTCAGTAGAACAACATTCAAACTGGGCCCCTGCCCCAGAAGCCCCGCCCTCTGCAGGACGTAGTGTACACGTTTACTGCTTGTACCTACACTGCAAGCTAACGCATGCTAGCACAAGCTAACCGCTAACCCTGACTCTCCAACAGGAAGCAGTTTGTTTTTGTTTTTGTTTGTGTTCATTTAAAAACATGTGAACATAAATGTTGAGTCATGTGGCTCTCATGGTTCCTGACGGCTCTGTGCTTTTTTTCTCCACAGGTCTTAAAATCAGACGAATACATCTGAGACGTGTGGCGTGCTTACTGACTGTCTTCACCATGATGACCATAAAACGATCCCACGCTGGACAGTGAACACAACAACACTGTTTGTCTCCTGTTTGAATTCGTCTCAGATTTGTCACGGCGCTCGCCGGGTGCAGTTATGCACCTGGAGGTCAAGGTAGCCCTGAACTTTATCGTGTCCTACCTGTACAACAAGCTTCCTCGCCGTCGGGCTGACCTTTTTGGCGAGGAGCTGGAGAGGATTCTGATGTCACGTTATGAGGGTCACTGGTACCCAGAAGCCCCCCTCAGAGGCTCTGCTTTCCGCTGCATCCACCTGGGCGCCCCCCGGGACCCCGTGGTGGAACTGGCGGCAAAGAGGAGCGGCCTGGACACGGAAGAGGTGCGGGCTAACGTCCCTCCAGAGCTCAGCGTGTGGATCGACCCGTATGAGGTGTCCTATCAGATCGGAGAGAAGGGCGCCATCAAGGTGCTGTACCTGGAGGATCCTCCAGGCCTCGACTGTGATGGAGACAGGGCGGAGTCAGAGGGAGACGTGGAGGGGGAGGAGTCAAAGAACGTGGGCTTCAACCCCGATGCTCAGGTTTTTATTCCCGTGGGAAGCCAGGCGTCTCCCGCCCTCATGCCGTCTCTCTCCAGCTCTCCTACACCGGCGCCGCCCTGCCCCTCCCTCTTCACCTACCCGAGATCCAGCACGCCCACAGACTCCGCCCTCCACTCATCCAACACCTCCACCCCCTCCCCTCCCAGCGGTGGGCTGCCCTACCTCTCCCCTCAGCAGCCGCCTGCCGCCCGTCCTCAGCCCATCGTCTTCACCACTGCCAGCTTTGCCGCCACCAAGTTCGGCTCCACCAAGATGAAGAAGAGCAGTGGGGCGGGGTCAGCGGCTGGCTCCACCCAGAGGATGCTGTCTCGCTCTCCCACCAACATCTCCGCCCCCGAACTGCTGAAGCACAAGCCGCTCTCTCTCTCCCTGCACTCGCTCGGGACGCCGCTTTCCAGCCAGCTCTCCCCTAACGCCAAAGAGTTCGTCTTCCCAGGATCCCCCCCCCCCCTTTACTTTGATCCTGACACCCCGCCCATCCAGCCCCACATTAGCCCATTCCAACCTCAGCACTCCGTCACTACCCACCCATCCTTCGACCCGTTCTCCAGTCCCCCTCCTCCTCAGAGTGTGGGCATCATGGGTGGCAGTGGGATCCCGTACATGGAGAAGGCGCCGTTTGTGGACGGATTAGGAAACTACAACCTGCAATACTCGAGCCAGTCCTTCCAGCCGGTGGTGCTGGCTAACTGAGAAGCTAACATGAGCTAATGACCTGTTTGACTACACAGACTCCCAACAGCTCATGTCTTTGTTTTTGCCCCGCCCCCTCTGATGTCATCACTGTCTGTATGTCGGCGTTGATAACGGGGTGGGGGAATGTTTCTACCTTGAGTTGTTGCCAATCTCTTCATGTTTGTTCTTTTACGTTGATTGTTCATTTCTTGAGTTCGCTCTGAGAGAACGAGGCTCGCCAAGTCCTGCAGGAACGCTGTCTGTGTTGAGTGGTGATAAATGGCTGCATGACTATGAAGGAGAAGTTTTGAGTGGAAACACAGAGGAGAGAGAGGGCGAGAAGAGAGAGAGAGAGAGAGACCCACTCCTTCAGACCCACAACACGATTGTGCTGAGCTATGACTCTCCCCTCTCTCTCTTTCTTTCTCTCTCTCACCCTCTCTGTCTCTGTCTCTCTCTCTCTCTCTCTCTCTCGCCCTCTCTTTCTCTCTCTCTCGCCCTCTCTGTCTCTGTCTCTCTTTCTCTCTCTCGCCCTCTCTCTCGCCCTCTCTTTCTCTCTCGCCCTCTCTCTGATGGACATGAAGATTTCATTTGAATGTTTAACGCATTTCAGATCTTCAGTCTTTTAAAAGTTGCAGCAGAGAGAGAAAACGATGTCTTTGTAAAAGAGGGAGGAGCGAGGCTCCTCCCTCTTTTACAAACGTGTGGTAATCAAAAACAGTAAGTGACCCCCGATTGGCTGCTTGTGATTGGTCTCTGCAGGTGAGCTTGGCGCTCTGAGCTCCACAGACGTGATGCGAGATGACCTCGTGTTAAAGCGTCGCGTCGACACGTCGCTTCATTTGAATGTTTGAAAAATGATCGTCCGCTCAGTGTGTGCGTGACACGTTGATTTGTGTTTGAGGGGCGGAGCTCTGAGGTTTTCTACTTTGTTTTGTAACTTTTCAGATTTCTATCTGGATGTTTTTGCAGGTTGTAAATACAGAGTGCTCGTGTTGTGTGTTTAGTTTCTTACATGCTGAAGGTATTTTTTCACTGAAGATGAATATATATGCAAACAGACTGAATAAAGATGTTTCCATGACAACGTGTTGAATGTGTACCTCGTGCAGACGGGTCAGGACGAAGTCGAGACGTCAATGTTTACAGACGCTCTGAAGGAGAAAACGAGCTCGCATCACTTTTTCTGTTTGTTCAGATGGCGCTGACCAAGTCCAACTCAACATGCGTCACTTCCTGTGAGCGGGTCGTCACTTCCTGTGAGCAGGTCGTGCTCGCCCTGTCACTCAGAGAATCTGCACAGGAAGTGACCTCTGTGTTTCTGAAGCCATATCCACACGCTCTCTTTCTCCAAACGCCATGATCTCAATGACCCTGAAGAGGCGGGAACTACCTCTCTGAATAACACACACCTGTCCTGAGTGTGAAGCCCAGCGATGAATGTTAGTCAGTGTTGTGGGAGGCGTCTGCGTTCGACTCTAAAGTCGTCTGCTTTAGGACACGCCCCTAAACGTGGAGGACAGTGAGTGTTTGAACCTGAAGAAGAAAGCTGCCGTGCGCCCGCCTCTCTCCGTGTGTTCAGCACGTTTCTTGATGTTTAGATATTTATGACCACGTGCGTTCTCTCCCGCCTCTGTTGAATTCTTTTCTACTTCCTGTCCATGAATCTACTGACAATGCAAAGACCTGTTTTCTGTGGCGCCCTTCGAGACGACACGACCACTTCCTACTGCAGTTTCTTATTGTTCCGATTCTTTTTTAAGTTTGTAATAAAAGAATGTGATTGGCCAAAAGAGGCGTGAGATTGTGTCCTCATTGTGTCAACGTGTTAAAAACATGATGATGTCACGATGGACAGGAAGCTGCACACAGAACATGCTGAAGGTCATCTGGTTACCATGGTAACAAACAGGCGTCGTGTGTGTGTGTGCGCGCGCGCGCGCCCATCACCTCATGCCTTTAACTGCGTCCCTGTTCTCCATCTTGTTTCCTCCTTTCTTCTCCTCAGCATCCTCTCCCCCTCCCCCTCCCCCTCCCCCTCCTCACACACCCCCCTGCTGCTGTTTGAGGCTGCTGTTATGTAACCCTTCTCCCCGGTGTTTCGATATGATCATTACGCAACACCTCGTCCTCTGAATACAGACGAGCTGCAGGTGTGTGTGCGCATGTCTCCTGTCCAAGGTCAGAACGTTACAGAAACACAGAAACCAAACTGAAGAGAAAAACTGTTTCAAGTTTTTTTTCTTTTCGGGGAAACAAAGACGCACTTTGACAAACACTGAAGGTTACAGCTTCAGGCTGTGGCGCCACCTTCAGGTAAAGAAACAAACTGATGCTTGTGCTGAAGGTTGTCTGATACCACGTGTTTAAAAATGATACTGCTAAGAGGGTGGAGCTCTCTCCTCTCCAGCTGCGCACGGGAGTTTGTATCTGAAACTTTGTTGCCGTGGTAACAAAATGTTTTTGTTATGAGCTCACTGGAGCCACCTGCAGGCAGAGTGTTGTACCTTTTTTAACTTTACATTCAGGGCAGTCGCTGTTTTTGAAATATGTTGATGCTTAATGAGCAGACTCATGTCATACCCATCTCTGTCTGTAGGGGGCGATAGACATTAATATAATTGAAAAAGAAAAGAAACTTTAAGCTTGAATTCATGAAAGATGTTTTTATTCAGAGCTCCACATCAAAACCACTCAAACAAAGTTTGCTACATGGTGTATGCAGAAATATTCACAATATTCATCCGCGTGTCTGTGAAGCCACACGTCTTAAAAAAACGACCCGGAGGTTTGCATTCATCAAAACTGAATAATGCAGCCAATGACATGTCAGAATGTCACCTGCACAGAGAAAGTGTTTTAAAGTCCGTTAAACATCTCCGTCATGAAACCAAATATCAGAGAAGTCATCAGGAAACAGAGTCCGGATCAAACTCACTCACACACAGACAGGGGGCGCTGTAGAGCAAGACAGCTCTCTGCCTGCACAGCACCCAGCGTCTCTCTCACACACACACACTCACACACACACACACACACACACTAAGTACACTTGGTGTCAGATGAGAAACCGTCGACTGTGAGGGCTCATGCATCAGGATCGTGACGTACAGACGATCCAAAGTGGAAGCACAAAGACTTTTTATGTTACATCATATTCAGTTTACAGACACGATCACTGAAAGTTAACAGGCGGTACATTACACAGGATTATTGCCACTCGGATGTTCTCTCTTTAGTTTTGAGTCCCGTAACAGTCTGTCTCAGCGGCGTCCTCCTAAAGCGTCTCCAGTGGAAGTGTTGGATGAGGTAAATCACTGTGAGCTGTGTGTGTCTCACACACATACAGGAGATTGTAGAGATGGAGAAAAGAAAGGTCCAGAAGCACAGTTAACCCTTTAATCCCTGCACTGGTTTCACTATTGATCCTTAAAGGAGACGTATGGATGAACAATCAACAGATGCTTTATTACCATCAGAATAAATACAGCACTCATTGACTATTTGGCAGATAGAAGGAATAGTATTGGGTTAATAACAAAGACTGGGTCTCTATGAGACCATCACTTATTTACAAAGCAGTCCACTTTGGGCTACTCGTTCAAAAATCAATCCAGCCGTCACTACACTGAGAGCAGACAGGCAGGGGCTGGAGCGCCCCCTACCTGCAGTGTGCAGTAAAATAAACATCCCTACATATGAACGTACCCCTCCACCTATGAGGGCCCCGCAGGTCATCACACATTTACCTTCAACACTAACTCTCTAAAAACTACAACTCCCTGTCTCTGCTGTAGTTTCACCTCCTCTGTAAGGAACAGACATGTCTCTTTAAATGTGTGTGTGTGTGTGTGTGTGTGTGTTGAGAAGCTGATCTGAGGTCAGTAAAAAGTCCCAGCAGCTTCACTCTGAAGGTCATGCATGTTTGTCAGGTACCTGTCTCACCTGTAGTCTGTGTGTTGGGACCGCTCAGTGATGCACACACTCGTTTGTGCTGCAGGGGGCAGACTGTATATACAGACTGTGTGTGTGTGTGTGTGTGTGTGTGTGTGTGTGTGTGTGTGTGTGTGTGTGTGTGTGTGTGTGTGTGTGTGTGTGTGTGTGTGTGTGTGTGTGTGTGTGTGTGTGTGTGTGTGTGTGTGTGCAGAGGAGTGCATGTGTCACAACAAGGAAGAACTGTCTCCTCCTCCTCCTCCTCCTCCTCCCACAGGTTATTGTAAATACAGACATGAGGATAAGTGCAACATGAGGACAGGTGAGGGAGGGCCAAAGTGCACCTTTCTAAAAACAGGACGTTTGTCTGACTCTTGCTTTGGTCCTTGAAGAAGAAGAAGAAGAAGAAGAAGAGTGTTGCACTGAAACAAACTGATGATTGGTCGATAGTTCAGACTGCTCTGTGTCCTGACTGTCTGTGATTGGTCCTCAGACGGACCGTGTGTCCTCTCTCTCTCTCTCTCCTCTGAGTGGAGGAGCCAGGCGCTCTCCACAGGCCTCCCTGTGACTACAGCTCCCATGATGCCTCACTGCCTGCAGTGTGTATCAGAGACTCAGTGACTGGAGCTTCACTTCAAATTGAGATCCCTTCATGTTTGTATCGGTGTTGAATTCTGCGGGGGCGGAGTTCAGCTTCTCGTTGATTCGTCATTTCTTACGGAGGTCGCGGTTCTTACAGCGGGCCGTACTTCGCCTCGTAACGGGCCAGGATGTTCTTACAGCGGCCGCAGTCCTTCCTCATCTCGGCCACCTGCTGTCTCAACGCCGAATTCTCCCGCTCCAGGAAGGAGGCTCGCACCGTGATCTGGTTCTCCTTCAGACGGCGAGCGTCACGAGAGCGCTTCGCCGCCACGTTGTTCTTCTTCCTCCTCGACCAGTACTTATCATCCTAACAGAACCAGAACCACAGAGATAGAACAGAACCACACAGTTAATAAACAGAACCACAGTTAATAAACAGAACCACACAGTAAATAAACAGAACCACACAGTAAATAAACAGAACCACAGTTAATAAACAGAACCACAGTTAATAAACAGAACCACACAGTTAATAAACAGAACCACAGTTAATAAACAGAACCACAGTTAATAAACAGAACCACACAGTAAATAAACAGAACCACAGTTAATAAACAGAACCACACAGTAAATAAACAGAACCACACAGTAAATAAACAGAACCACACAGTAAATAAACAGAACCACAGTTAATAAACAGAACCACACAGTAAATAAACAGAACCACACAGTAAATAAACAGAACCACAGTTAATAAACAGAACCACAGTTAATAAACAGAACCACAGTTAATAAACAGAACCACACAAAGCGTTCGTACCTTCTGCTCGTCAGGAACAAACACTTTCTTGGCCTTCTTGATCATCGGCTGAGGTTTCAGCTCCTCGTCTGAGAATTTGTGTTTCCTCGGGTTGAACAGCTCGCCGCCCGGCACGCTGGACAGGACCAGGTCTGTAGGGTCCGGCTGGAAGTTAATGTCCACCTCGATGGCGTCCGGGTCGATGGGGGAGGGCGTGTTGCGCTCTGTGGGAGTAATGGGACAGAGAGCGTCATCTATGACATCACTTCCTGATCGGTATGAGGAGGTTTGTAGGTAACGGGGTATTAGCAGGTCTGAAACCACCCGGAGGAGCGGTAACCATGGCAACGCCTAACTGTTAGTATCAAACCTCTTTAATAGATTTGACTAGACATGGAAATTTCAATTTCTCTTATGGTGATCTCACTAGGACCAGGGTCAAAGGTCAAGATTACTGAGACAATCACCACAAGTATTAACCCCGCCCCCACCTGATCATCTAAACGGCTCACCTGTTTTCTTCGGTTTCACTTCTTCTGCTGCTGCCTCGGTCGCCTCCTCACTCAAAGCTTCTTCTTCTTCTTCTTCTTCTTCTTGTCCTCCTCCCTCCTCTTCCTCCTCTTCCTCCTCCTCCTCCTCCTCCTCTTCCTCCTCCAGTTTAGCAGGCTGTAAGTTGGTGACCGTCAGCGTCTTGTCTGGCTCGGCGGTGGAGGTTGAGATGATGGAGGGGGAGGGTGCTGAGGCTGCAGCAGGAGGAGGAGGAGTCACCTTAAGGATGGATTTTCCTTTCCCCCCCATGGAGCTGAGCGTCTTCTGAAGCTCCTCCTCCTCCAGGCTCACGGGGATGCCGTTCTCCAGAAGGAACTCGTCCAGGTCCATGTACTCCAGGTGGAACGTCTCCCCGTCATACGGGATGGTTTTTTCCCAGATGGCCGGGGTCAGGGAGGCGGAGACTCCACCTCTGGAACCTCCACCTGCGCTGTTGGACACGTCCCCGCCTCCCTCCACATTCTCAGAGGAGCTCAGCTTCTCCTTCTCGATCTCTGCAGCAAACACAGGAGACAAGTGGTTTAAAGAGAGGAGGGGGCACGTGCACACACAGAACAGCCTGATAACAGAAGGAGGGGGGCGTGGTGACATCACAGTGTAAACAGGTACACACACCTCCTAGTGGACAAAAAGAGAAATGACAAAGACAGAATAAAGATTTAAGAGAACCAGAGACAACCACACACACACACACACACACACACACACACACACACACCAAAACAACCACACACACACCAAAACAACCACACACACACCAAAACAACCACACACACACACCAAAACATCACACACACACACCAAAACAACCACACCAAAACATCACACACACACACACCAAAACAACCACACCAAAACATCACACACACACACCAAAACAACCACACAAAAACATCACACACACACACCAAAACATCACACACACACACACACACCACACACACCAAAACAACCACACCAAAACATCACACACACCAAAACAACCACACAAAAACATCACACACACACACACACCAAAACATCACACACACACACCAAAAGAACCACACCAAAACATCACACACACACCAAAACAGCCACACACACACACACACCAAAACAACCACACACACACAAAAACAACCACACACACACACCAAAACAACCACACACACACACACACCAAAACAACCACACACACCACAACAACCACACCAAAACATCACACACACACCAAAACAGCCACACACACACACCAAAACAACCACACACACACAAAAACAACCACACCAAAACAACACACACACCAAAACAACCACACACACAAAAACAACCACACACGCACACCAAAACAACCCTGAAATAACATATTTAATACAATGCCAGGCAGTGTGTGTGTGTGTGTGTGTGTGTGTGTGTGTGTGTGTGTGTGTGTGTGTGTGTGTGTGTGTGTGTGTGTGTGTGTGTGTGTGTGTGTGTGTGTGTGTGTGTGTGTGTGTGTTCAGAGAGCAGACTGAAGTTAGGACTTTGTGTTCTTTTATATTTTCTAAAGCCTCCAAAGACCCCGCGTGCCCACAAGGACCCCACTTCCCGCCAAATGACCGGACACTCAGCAGTGAAACAGCAGCCCTGATGACGGACATATAACCGTGTTTAAGAGGAGGAACCGTCATGCTGGAACAGCCGGAGGTACAGCGCTCGCGCTCGGGGCTCTTACCGTCGTCTCCCTCCTCTAGAATGTTCGGTGGCGGGAAGTCCATGATCTTCTTCAGAACAAACGGGAAAGACTTCTGCGGAGCCGCTGTGGACACGGTCACTCCGGGCTCAAGAGCCACAGTCGTCGCGGATTTACCGGGCATTGTTCCACCGAGCAGACCCTGGCGATGATACGAACGGTAACCGACAGCTGCGTCCTTCACCGGAAAACAACGGAGACAAACGGTAACCGACAGCTGCGTCCTTCACCGGAAAACAACGGAGACAAACGGTACGCGGCTCTGAAGCAGTTTAAACCCGGAGATAGTGATCCCCTTCTTTCTGTCAATATTAACGTTTCTACACGAGCGTCCTCCTCTCCCACCGAGCGCTGTGGTTGGATATTCATGAGCTCCGAGCCCCGCCCACCAGTGGAATAGTAACAGCTGATTGGTTGTCGGCACTGCCCACTATAATATACACAGCGACTGGGTGTTCTTCTTCGTCGGTGTAGTAGATCCGCATTGAACATCTTTATTTGGATAAATATCTGCATTAGACCGACTATGATCGTTATTATTATTATTATTATAAAAAACTATTCATATATGTATGTGTATCACAGCTCACAGTGGTTAAGAGAAATACATCCCCCATCAGCACTCTGTAACCTTCACACCTGATCGATCCAAGTGCAGGTGTACTCCACACACACACACACACACACACACACACACACACACACACACACACACACACACACACACACACACACACACACACACACACACACACACACACACACACACACACACACACACACACAGCAGTGAGCTCCCAGCAGCCTGCACAGGGACACTCGTGGCCGAACACGTGCCGCCTCCCACCCTCCTCACGTGAAAGTACAAGCTGCTGGGGGCGTGGCTTCAAATGTTCAGCACGTGAGCAGAAGCAGCTCCGTCTGAACATGTGGCACGAGACCAAAGGTAACTGAGTACATGTTGTTTACCCGACACACACACGCGCACGCGCACACGCCTGGATCAGTTATAACAGTGAACATTCATGTGATCTATGAACTCGTTTTTTTTTTTTTTAAAGGTTCCGCTGATATCCTCCATCACTTTGAATCCTCCATCACTTTGAATCCTCCATCACTTCCTCCATCACTTTGAATCCTCCATCACTTTGAATCCTCCATCACTTCCTCCATCACTTTGAATCCTCCATCACTTTGAATCCTCCATCACTTTGAATCCTCCATCACTTCCTCCATCACTTTGAATCCTCCATCACTTTGAATCCTCCATCACTTCCTCCATCACTTTGAATCCTCCATCACTTCCTCCATCACTTTAAATCCTCCATCACTTTGAATCCTCCATCACTTCCTCCATCACTTTGAATCCTCCATCACTTTGAATCCTCCATCACTTTGAATCCTCCATCACTTTGAATCCTCCATCACTTCCTCCATCACTTTAAATCCTCCATCACTTTGAATCCTCCAACACTTTGAATCCTCCATCACTTCCTCCATCACTTTGAATCCTCCATCACTTCCTCCATCACTTTAAATCCTCCATCACTTTGAATCCTCCATCACTTCCTCCATCACTTTGAATCCTCCATCACTTCCTCCATCACTTTAAATCCTCCATCACTTTGAATCCTCCATCACTTCCTCCATCACTTTAAATCCTCCATCACTTTGAATCCTCCATCACTTCCTCCATCACTTTGAATCCTCCATCACTTTGAATCCTCCATCACTTCCTCCATCACTTTAAATCCTCCATCACTTTGAATCCTCCATCACTTCCTCCATCACTTTGAATCCTCCATCACTTTGAATCCTCCATCACTTCCTCCATCACTTTAAATCCTCCATCACTTTAAATCCTCCATCACTTTGAATCCTCCATCACTTTGAATCCTCCATCACTTCCTCCATCACTTTAAATTCTCCATCACTTTGAATCCTCCATCACTTCCTCCATCACTTTAAATTCTCCATCACTTTGAATCCTCCATCACTTTGAATCCTCCATCACTTTGAATCCTCCATCACTTTAAATCCTCCATCACTTCCTCCATCACTTTAAATTCTCCATCACTTTGAATCCTCCATCACTTTGAATCCTCCATCACTTTGAATCCTCCATCACTTTGAATCCTCCATCACTTTAAATCCTCCATCACTTCCTCCATCACTTTGAATCCTCCATCACTTTAAATCCTCCATCACTTCCTCCATCACTTTGAATCCTCCATCACTTTAAATCCTCCATCACTTTGAATCCTCCATCACTTTGAATCCTCCATCACTTTGAATCCTCCATCACTTTGAATCCTCCATCACTTCCTCCATCACTTTGAATCCTCCATCACTTTGAATCCTCCATCACTTTGAATCCTCCATCACTTCCTCCATCACTTTGAATCCTCCATCACTTTAAATCCTCCATCACTTCCTCCATCACTTTAAATCCTCCATCACTTTGAATCCTCCATCACTTCCTCCATCACTTTGAATCCTCCATCACTTTGAATCCTCCATCACTTTGAATCCTCCATCACTTTAAATCCTCCATCACTTCCTCCATCACTTTGAATCCTCCATCACTTTGAATCCTCCATCACTTTGAATCCTCCATCACTTCCTCCATCACTTTGAATCCTCCATCACTTTAAATCCTCCATCACTTCCTCCATCACTTTAAATCCTCCATCACTTTGAATCCTCCATCACTTCCTCCATCACTTTGAATCCTCCATCACTTTAAATCCTCCATCACTTTGAATCCTCCATCACTTTAAATCCTCCATCACTTTGAATCCTCCATCACTTTGAATCCTCCATCACTTTGAATCCTCCATCACTTCCTCCATCACTTTAAATCCTCCATCACTTTGAATCCTCCATCACTTTGAATCCTCCATCACTTTGAATCCTCCATCACTTCCTCCATCACTTTAAATCCTCCATCACTTTGAATCCTCCATCACTTTGAATCCTCCATCACTTCCTCCATCACTTTAAATCCTCCATCACTTCCTCCATCACTTTAAATCCTCCATCACTTCCTCCATCACTTTGAATCCTCCATCACTTTAAATCCTCCATCACTTTGAATCCTCCATCACTTTAAATCCTCCATCACTTTAAATCCTCCATCACTTCCTCCATCACTTTAAATCCTCCATCACTTTAAATTCTCCATCACTTTGAATCCTCCATCACTTTGAATCCTCCATCACTTCCTCCATCACTTTAAATCCTCCATCACTTTAAATCCTCCATCACTTCCTCCATCACTTTGAATCCTCCATCACTTTAAATCCTCCATCACTTTGAATCCTCCATCACTTTAAATCCTCCATCACTTTGAATCCTCCATCACTTTGAATCCTCCATCACTTTGAATCCTCCATCACTTTAAATCCTCCATCACTTCCTCCATCACTTTGAATCCTCCATCACTTTGAATCCTCCATCACTTCCTCCATCACTTTAAATCCTCCATCACTTTGAATCCTCCATCACTTTGAATCCTCCATCACTTTGAATCCTCCATCACTTCCTCCATCACTTTAAATCCTCCATCACTTTGAATCCTCCATCACTTTGAATCCTCCATCACTTCCTCCATCACTTTGAATCCTCCATCACTTCCTCCATCACTTTAAATCCTCCATCACTTTGAATCCTCCATCACTTCCTCCATCACTTTAAATCCTCCATCACTTTGAATCCTCCATCACTTCCTCCATCACTTTGAATCCTCCATCACTTTGAATCCTCCATCACTTCCTCCATCACTTTGAATCCTCCATCACTTTGAATCCTCCATCACTTCCTCCATCACTTTGAATCCTCCATCACTTTGAATCCTCCATCACTTCCTCCATCACTTTAAATCCTCCATCACTTTAAATTCTCCATCACTTTGAATCCTCCATCACTTTAAATCCTCCATCACTTTGAATCCTCCATCACTTTGAATCCTCCATCACTTCCTCCATCACTTTAAATCCTCCATCACTTTGAATCCTCCATCACTTTGAATCCTCCATCACTTTGAATCCTCCATCACTTCCTCCATCACTTTGAATCCTCCATCACTTTGAATCCTCCATCACTTTGAATCCTCCATCACTTTAAATCCTCCATCACTTCCTCCATCACTTTAAATTCTCCATCACTTTGAATCCTCCATCACTTTGAATCCTCCATCACTTTGAATCCTCCATCACTTTGAATCCTCCATCACTTCCTCCATCACTTTAAATCCTCCATCACTTCCTCCATCACTTTGAATCCTCCATCACTTTAAATCCTCCATCACTTCCTCCATCACTTTAAATCCTCCATCACTTTGAATCCTCCATCACTTTAAATCCTCCATCACTTTGAATCCTCCATCACTTTAAATCCTCCATCACTTCCTCCATCACTTCCTCCATCACTTTGAATCCTCCATCACTTTGAATCCTCCATCACTTCCTCCATCACTTTAAATCCTCCATCACTTTAAATTCTCCATCACTTTGAATCCTCCATCACTTTGAATCCTCCATCACTTTGAATCCTCCATCACTTCCTCCATCACTTTGAATCCTCCATCACTTTAAATCCTCCATCACTTTGAATCCTCCATCACTTTGAATCCTCCATCACTTTGAATCCTCCATCACTTCCTCCATCACTTTGAATCCTCCATCACTTTAAATCCTCCATCACTTCCTCCATCACTTTAAATCCTCCATCACTTTGAATCCTCCATCACTTTGAATCCTCCATCACTTTAAATTCTCCATCACTTTGAATCCTCCATCACTTTAAATCCTCCATCACTTCCTCCATCACTTTGAATCCTCCATCACTTTGAATCCTCCATCACTTCCTCCATCACTTTGAATCCTCCATCACTTCCTCCATCACTTTGAATCCTCCATCACTTTGAATCCTCCATCACTTTGAATCCTCCATCACTTTAAATTCTCCATCACTTTGAATCCTCCATCACTTCCTCCATCACTTTGAATCCTCCATCACTTTGAATCCTCCATCACTTTGAATCCTCCATCACTTCCTCCATCACTTTGAATCCTCCATCACTTTGAATCCTCCATCACTTCCTCCATCACTTTGAATCTTCCATCACTTTGAATCTTCCATCACTTCCTCCATCACTTTAAATCCTCCATCACTTTGAATCCTCCATCACTTCCTCCATCACTTTGAATCCTCCATCACTTTGAATCCTCCATCACTTTGAATCCTCCATCACTTCCTCCATCACTTTAAATCCTCCATCACTTCCTCCATCACTTTGAATCCTCCATCACTTTGAATCCTCCATCACTTCCTCCATCACTTTGAATCCTCCATCACTTCCTCCATCACTTTGAATCCTCCATCACTTTGAATCCTCCATCACTTTGAATCCTCCATCACTTTGAATCCTCCATCACTTCCTCCATCACTTTGAATCCTCCATCACTTTAAATTCTCCATCACTTTGAATCCTCCATCACTTTGAATCCTCCATCACTTCCTCCATCACTTCCTCCATCACTTCCTCCATCACTTTGAATCCTCCATCACTTCCTCCATCACTTTGAATCCTCCATCACTTTGAATCCTCCATCACTTTGAATCCTCCATCACTTCCTCCATCACTTTGAATCCTCCATCACTTTGAATCCTCCATCACTTTGAATCCTCCATCACTTCCTCCATCACTTCCTCCATCACTTTGAATCCTCCATCACTTCCTCCATCACTTTGAATCCTCCATCACTTCCTCCATCACTTTGAATCCTCCATCACTTCCTCCATCACTTTGAATCCTCCATCACTTTAAATCCTCCATCACTTCCTCCATCACTTTGAATCCTCCATCACTTTGAATCCTCCAACACTTCCTCCATCACTTTAAATCCTCCATCACTTTAAATCCTCCATCACTTTGAATCCTCCATCACTTTGAATCCTCCATCACTTCCTCCATCACTTTAAATCCTCCATCACTTTGAATCCTCCATCACTTCCTCCATCACTTTGAATCCTCCATCACTTTGAATCCTCCATCACTTCCTCCATCACTTTAAATCCTCCATCACTTCCTCCATCACTTTGAATCCTCCATCACTTTGAATCCTCCATCACTTCCTCCATCACTTTAAATCCTCCGTCACTTTGAATCCTCCATCACTTCCTCCATCACTTTAAATCCTCCGTCACTTTGAATCCTCCATCACTTCCTCCATCACTTTGAATCCTCCATCACTTTAAATCCTCCATCACTTCCTCCATCACTTTAAATCCTCCATCACTTCCTCCATCACTTTGAATCCTCCATCACTTTAAATCCTCCATCACTTTGAATCCTCCATCACTTCCTCCATCACTTTAAATCCTCCGTCACTTTGAATCCTCCATCACTTCCTCCATCACTTTGAATCCTCCATCACTTTAAATCCTCCATCACTTCCTCCATCACTTTAAATCCTCCATCACTTTAAATCCTCCATCACTTCCTCCATCACTTTGAATCCTCCATCAGGACATCTCACTGTTGTGCTGCTCTTGAACGCTCCCTCAGGATGTTCAGGAACATGATGTTCAATCCAAGCTACACCAAAACACCACATCCAACACCACCTCATCTCCAACACCACCAAAACACCACCCATCACCACATCCAACACCACCTCATCTCCAACACCACCAAAACACCACCCATCACCACATCCAACACCACCTCATCTCCAACACCACCAAAACACCACCCATCACCACATCCAACACCACCTCATCTCCAACACCACCAAAACACCACATCCAACACCACCTCATCTCCAACACCACCAAAACACCACCCATCACCACATCCAACACCACCTCATCTCCAACACCACCAAAACACCACATCCAACACCACCTCATCTCCAACACCACCAAAACACCACCCATCACCACATCCAACACCACCTCATCTCCAACACCACCCATCACCACATCCAACACCACCTCATCTCCAACACCACCAAAACACCACCCATCACCACATCCAACACCACCTCATCTCCAACACCACCCATCACCACATCCAACACCACCTCATCTCCAACACCACCAAAACACCACCCACCACCACATCCAACACCATCTCATCTCCAACACCACCAAAACACCACCCATCACCACCTCATCTCCAACACTACCAAAACACCACCCATCACCACATCCAACACCACCTCATCTCCAACACCACATCCAACACCACCTCATCTCCAACACCACCAAAACACCACCCATCACGACAACAACACCACCCCACCAACCATCACGACAACAACACAACACCACCCCACCTCCATGATACAGATGTTAACTGATGCACTCTGCAATGCATTGTGGGAGAATTAAATATACATCAATAAGAATCAGTGGTGTGTTTAGAGTTTGTTGTCCGGCTGACTGTTTAAACACATCAAGTTCTTACAGATTACACGGCTATCAACCCTCTGAGGTGTCCTTTATCTTAAACTAGGCCTCACCTGTACCTGTACCTGTCCTCTCACAGAAGGTATCATCTACACTTTCTTTCAACCAATGAGAATCAGCAGAAAACTGCTCTTTGTAAAGACTCAGACCATCTGAGCACAAACAGAGCAGCTGAGGTGACAGTGGAGGGTCAGGGTCGGTCCAGGGTGGTCAGGGTCGGTCCACGGTGGTCAGGGTCAGGTCCACGGTGGTCAGGGTCGGTCCACGGTGGTCAGGGTCAGGTCCAGGGTGGTCAGGGTCAGGTCCAGGGTGGTCAGGGTCAGTCCACGGTGGTCAGGGTCAGGTCCAGGGTGGTCAGGGTCAGGTCCAGGGTGGTCAGGGTCAGTCCACGGTGGTCAGGGTCAGGTCCAGGGTGGTCAGGGTCAGGTCCAGGGTGGTCAGGGTCGGTCCACGGTGGTCAGGGTCAGGTCCAGGGTGGTCAGGGTCAGGTCCAGGGTGGTCAGGGTCGGTCCACGGTGGTCAGGGTCAGGTCTGACAAGAGAACACAGGACGAGTGAGGAGTAATGGACAGTCTGCTGCACATTCACCAACACATGAACACACTGAAGGAAGAAGAATCACTTCCCAACTCTGAAACTGGGACCATCCAAGAAGCACCTGAATGCATCATATCCAACCGCCTGAGGAGGACCTGAAAGCATCTTAACTAACTGTTTGAGGAGCCCCTGAATGCAGCACATCAAACCGTCTGAGTAGCTCCTGAATGCAGCACATCAAACCTTCTGAGGAGCCCCTGAATGCAGCACATCAAACCTTCTGAGGAGCCCCTGAATGCAGCACTGTGTGGGCTTGTTGCAGCAGCAGCTAATAGTTTGTCTAAAATCACTATGCTCATGTGACAGACAGCAAAAAGTCAACAACGTGTTGATGCTGAAACATGTTGGAGACAGATCACATCTGAGACTGTGGACAAAGAGACAAAATAAAACACCTGTGTGTGTGTGTGTGTGTGTGTTCAGATCATTATCAACATAGTTTGATTAAATCAGAGTTTAATTCTAATATCATGACAACAACACAACATTTAGTGTGTTCATGCAGGGAGAGATTACATGAAGCTAAAAGTGAGTTAGACCCGCTCACAGCACATTCAGGGACCAGGTTAGACCAGGTTAGAAAGTAAACAAGTCTCACCTGTGTCATCGAAGAACGGGAAGGAGAAAGGGTAATCAGCCAGAGACCTGAGCAGGTCCGGAACATCGCTCCTGTCCCCGCAATAGATCTGATTCAGCATCGACATGATGAACAAACTGAAGGACTACAAATTCAAGCGATAAAAGAACCTTAAAACTACAAACGAGCCGGTGATCTCGTAGTGAAAGTGTGTGTGAAGGACAGGTGAGATCGGACAGGTGAACACTCTCTCCGTCTCTCTCTCTTTCTTTCTGTCTCTCCTCTCGCAACTTCACTCACTTTTCACCAACTTCACTGAAACTCTCGTCACGGGGCCTCTTGCATGTGTCCGACGAAGCCACGCCCCTTGCTGCCCCGTACATGAAGGAGACTCGGCCCCGCGCCTGTCAGTCAAAGCGCAGAACCAATCAGAGAGCAGCAGGCGATAAAAACAACACTGGCCCCGTACAGCTGAGCACATTGGTATCCACGCACAGCAGCACGTGCAGGTATGTGGGAGGCTCGAGGCTCCACGCCCCCTGGTGACGTGTTTGAGAAGTGCACCATGAAGGACAAAGAAGCTTTCTCACAAATGAAAATAAAAAGACACAAACAGATTTAAACTGAGCATGAACACTTTTATTTACTTTTAAAAATCTTTGAACTTCCTCTTTTGTGAACTTTGGCCTGATGGAGCTTGAGATAAGCTTTCTGATTGGACAACATAGAAGAGAAGTAAACAACAAAACAATTATTAAAGAAACAGAGTCAGACTATTTGTTCTACTTAAAGAATATTTGGCATCGTTTTAGAAATGAAAATTATTTTTGTGATCTTTTGGCAAATCAAAGAAAGCTAGCGTTAGCATCACCTGACGTTTGTAAACACAGACATGAGGATATAAAACGTCCGTCAGTCCTGGAGGAGGAAGTTGTATTTCCCGAAGTCGAACTCGTCCGGCATGATGAGCATGTCCTCTCTGGCTTTAGATAACTTCTGTCTCAGGAAACCTCGTCTCTCCGTCCACTCCTGCAGCTCCTCGCTACTGTGAGCGAAGTCACAGCTCACGCCATCAGGACACACGCCGTCCAGCCTGTCACGCCACAACAGACGACAATTCATCAGGTTTTAAACACTTCCTGTGCTCGTGTGAGGTTTGAGTTAATGACTTCATAGAGACTGATTCTGACCATCAGAGGGCAGCACGGCGAGTTAAGGCCGACACACAATCTGTTATTTTAACCCAGCAGAGGGCATTACTGGTTGTCATGGTGATGGTGTTATAAAGGTGTGATACATGAGGAGGAGGGTTTTCGGTTGTCATGGTAACAGCAGTGTGTTCTCCGTGATCGATTACGTCCCTCAGAATTGTTTGATGACTTTGTTTTGACTCCTGCTTTAGTTTCCCATAAGCCCAGATCATCCAATCACAGAGGACCGTTAAATGACCTGATGTTGTAGTTTCAGATGTCACCACTAGAGGCCACTGTTGTTATTGTTAACCAGCTGAAGGATCTAGTCTTCAGTTCTCCCCTCATCAGGATGCTTTGTCAGCTCGTACAAACATCAGAGTTTGTGTTTGTGGATGAACGTCAGTGAACAGAACAGGAAACAAACTCTGCTCTCTGATTGGTCACGTTTAAACCTCATGTCTGACACTAAGTTTGATTTCGTTTAGACGTCACCCTCTGCTGGTTGAGATGACCCGTATGTCTCCGTGGTAACCAAACAGTAAGACAGATCTGAGGTCTTCCCCAGGTGAAGGTCTTACCTGGGGCACAGTTTGAAGCAGGTCCCGGGGAACCTGTAGCTCCAGGTGAGCGCCTCGTCCTCTCCCTCACAGCTGAACACTCGGTCTTTGTGTTTCTCTGTCGAGATGTGCTGCTGCCACTGACGCTCGCTGTTACTGTGCTTCCCGCAGAGACGACAGTGGAAGCCGTTCTGAAAGACAGACAGACACGGCGTCTTTCTCTGACAACATTACACGATTCCTTTGAGTCCCGTTCACTCACCAGAGGTTCGCTGTAGTCTGTGGGCATGACGATGTTTTTCTCTTCAGGCTGCGTCAGCACGGCTCCGTCTGATTGGACGCTTTGGGCGGTTAAAGAAAGCCACAGGTCGTAAATCTGCTGCATGTATGGCACTACAGAACAGAAGATCAGAGAATGATGTTTGATAATGTCACGCTAACACGAAGCAGCTAACACGAGGCGGCCAACACGAAGCTGCTAACACAAAGCTGCTATCACGAGGCGGCCAACACGAGGCGGCCAACACGAAGCTGCTAACACGAAGCGGCTAACACGAGGCGGCCAACACGAAGCTGCTAACACGAAGCGGCTAACACGAGGCGGCCAACACGAAGCTGCTAACACAAAGCTGCTATCACGAGGCGGCCAACACGAGGCGGCCAACACGAAGCTGCTAACACGAAGCAGCTAACACGAGGCGGCCAACACGAAGCTGCTAACACAAAGCTGCTATCACGAGGCGGCCAACACGAGGCGGCCAACACGAAGCTGCTAACACGAAGCAGCTAACACGAGGCGGCCAACACGAAGCTGCTAACACAAAGCTGCTATCACGAGGCGGCCAACACGAGGCGGCCAACACGAAGCTGCTAACACGAAGCGGCTAACACGAGGCGGCCAACACGAAGCTGCTAACACAAAGCGGCTAACACGAGGCGGCCAACACGAAGCTGCTAACACAAAGCGGCTAACACGAGGCGGCCAACACGAAGCTGCTAACACGAAGCTGCTATCACGAGGCGGCCAACACGAGGCGGCTAACACGAGGCGGCCAACACAAAGCTGCTAACACGAAGCGGCCAACACGAGGCGGCTAACACGAGGCGGCCAACACGAAGCTGCTAACACGAAGCGGCTAACACGAGGCGGCTAACACAAGGCGGCTAACACGAAGCGGCTAACACGAGGCGGCTGACACGAAGCGGCTAACATGAGGCGGCTAATACGAAGCGGCCAACATGAGGCGGCTAACAAGAAGCGGCTAACATGAGGCGGCTAATACGAAGCGGCTAACAAAAGGCGGCTAACATGAAGCGGCTGACACGAAGCTGCTGACACGAAGCGGCTAACATGAGGCGGCTAATACGAAGCGGCCAACATGAGGCGGCTAACAAGAAGCAGCTAACACGAAGCGGCCAACATGAGGCGGCTAACAAAAGGCGGCTAACACGAAGCGGCTGACACGAAGCTGCTGACACGAAGCGGCTAACACGAAGCGGCCAACATGAGGCGGCTAACACGAAGCGGCTGACACGAAGCTGCTGACAAGAAGCAGCTAACACGAAGCTGCTGACAAGAAGCAGCTAACACAAGGCGGCTAACACGAAGCGGCTAACACGAAGCTGCTGACACGAAGCGGCTAACACAAAGCTGCTAACACGAAGCAGCTAACATAAAGCGGCTAACACGTGTGTGATGGTGGTTGAGAGGCATTATGGGTAATGCAGGCCTAAGGTTTGGACAGGGAGGGAGAATGAAACTGTTACTTTAAATAGGATCAAGAAATGACAGATAGTCGTGTTGGAAACTCACTTTCATTGTTCTTCATGTACATCCACATCTCTCGCTCCTCCTGGCTGTGAGCGAAGGTGCATTTCCCCGGGTAACTACATCTCCCTTTCTTCACCATCTGGTTACAAATCTGTGAGAAACGACGACCACATGCAGCTGTTTGACACTCGTTATAATAAACGACCACATGCGGCTGTTTGACACTCGTTATAATAAACGACCACATGCGGCTGTTTGACACTCGTTATAATAAACGACCACATGCGGCTGTTTGACACTCGTTATAATAAACGACCACATGCAGCTGTCGGACACTCGTTATAATAAACGACCACATGCGGCTGTTTGACACTCGTTATAATAAACGACCACATGCGGCTGTCGGACACTCGTTATTATAAACGACCACATGCGGCTGTCGGACACTCGTTATAATAAACGACCTCATGCGGCTGTCGGACACTCGTTATTCTAAACGACCACATGCAGCTGTTTGACACTCGTTATAATAAACGACCACATGCAGCTGTTTGACACTCGTTATAATAAACGACCACATGCAGCTGTTTGACACTCGTTATAATAAACGACCACATGCGGCTGTCGGACACTCGTTATTATAAACGACCACATGCAGCTGTTTGACACTCGTTATAATAAACGACCTCATGCGGCTGTCGGACACTCGTTATTATAAACGACCACATGCGGCTGTCGGACACTCGTTATTCTAAACGACCACATGCGGCTGTCGGACACTCGTTATTATAAACGACCACATGCAGCTGTTTGACACTCGTTATAATAAACGACCACATGCAGCTGTTTGACACTCGTTATAATAAACGACCACATGCAGCTGTCGGACACTCGTTATTATAAACGACCACATGCAGTTGTCGGACTCTCGTTATTCTAAACGACCACATGCAGCTGTCGGACACTTGTTATAATAAACGACCACATGCAGCTGTTTGACACTCGTTATAATAAACGACCACATGCAGCTGTTTGACACTCGTTATAATAAACGACCACATGCAGCTGTTTGACACTCGTTATAATAAACGACCACATGCAGCTGTTTGACACTCGTTATAATAAACGACCACATGCGGCTGTCGGACACTCGTTATTATAAACGACCACATGCAGTTGTCGGACTCTCGTTATTCTAAACGACCACATGCGGCTGTCGGACACTCGTTATAATAAACGACCTCATGCGGCTGTCGGACACTCGTTATTCTAAACGACCACATGCGGCTGTCGGACACTCGTTATTATAAACGACCACATGCAGCTGTTTGACACTCGTTATAATAAACGACCACATGCAGCTGTTTGACACTCGTTATAATAAACGACCACATGCAGCTGTCGGACACTCGTTATTATAAACGACCACATGCAGTTGTCGGACTCTCGTTATTCTAAACGACCACATGCAGCTGTCGGACACTTGTTATAATAAACGACCACATGCAGCTGTCGGACACTCGTTATTCTAAACGACCACATGCAGCTGTCGGACACTTGTTATAATAAACGACCACATGCAGCTGTCGGACACTCGTTATAATAAACGACCACATGCAGCTGTCGGACACTCGTTATAATAAACGACCACATGCAGCTGTCAGACACTCGTTATAATAAACGACCACATGCAGCTGTCGGACACTTGTTATAATAAACGACCATATGCAGCTGTCGGACACTCGTTATTCTAAACGACCACATGCAGCTGTCGGACACTTGTTATAATAAACGACCACATGCAGCTGTCGGACACTCGTTATAATAAACGACCACATGCAGCTGTCAGACACTCGTTATAATAAACGACCACATGCAGCTGTCGGACACTTGTTATAATAAACGACCATATGCAGCTGTCGGACACTCGTTATTCTAAACGACCACATGCAGCTGTCGGACACTCGTTATTATAAACGACCACATGCAGCTGTCGGACACTTGTTATAATAAACGACCATATGCAGCTGTCAGACACTCGTTATAATAAACGACCACATGCAGCTGTCGGACACTTGTTATAATAAACGACCACATGCAGCTGTCGGACACTTGTTATAATAAACGACCACATGCAGCTGTCGGACACTCGTTATTCTAAACGACCACATGCAGCTGTCGGACACTTGTTATAATAAACGACCATATGCAGCTGTCGGACACTCGTTATTCTAAACGACCACATGCAGCTGTCGGACACTTGTTATAATAAACGACCACATGCAGCTGTCGGACACTTGTTATAATAAACGACCATATGCAGCTGTCGGACACTCGTTATTCTAAACGACCACATGCAGCTGTCGGACACTCGTTATTCTAAACGACCACATGCAGCTGTCGGACACTTGTTATAATAAACGACCACATGCAGCTGTCGGATACTTGTTATAATAAACGACCACATGCAGCTGTCGGACACTCGTTATAATAAACGACCACATGCAGCTGTCGGACACTTGTTATAATAAACGACCACAGCTGTTGGATAAAGATGGCGCGATGAACACGAGGACTCGTTTCAATCGTCTGGTAACCATGGTGATGAATGTTTTTAAACATTAGTAAGGAACACCTACATCGTAGAACAGAGGGAAGTTCTTCACGTGCGGCAGTGGGCGGACTTGAACCCATTTACTCCTCTCTGCAGACTTAACGAGGAGCACACACCTGTCGGGGGTCCACCTGAGGAGGAGGAGGAGGAGGTGGGGGGTCACACGAGTGTTTCCTATGTGTCATGTTGTATATTTTATCGTGTGTTGTGCTCACGGGTGTCTGGCCTTGGCGTTGCAGTATTTCAGGGTTTTATCAGGTTCACTGATGTTGAACCCGTTCCAGCACTGAACACAGGCGAACTTCATCCTCATGTTCAGACTCCTGCCTCTTCTTTGTTTGTTGCCACCGTCTCCAGACAATACCTGAAATATGATTTATTAATAAATATCTTTTTCAGCTGTTTTCACATCTGATGCCCTCCTGAACATTTCTGGATAACTTCAGGAGGACTGCTCTTTCATTCTTTCACCTTTACTCCCTCACTCCTTTATTCCTTCACTTCTTCAACCACCCCTCCTTCACCCCTTCACTCTTCCTCCCCTCCTTCACCCCTTCACTCTTCCTCCTCTCCTTAACTCCTTTATGCCTTCCCTCCTTCACTCCTCCTCCTCTCCTTCACTTCTCCCCTCCTTCCCTCCTTCACTCTTCCTCCCCTTCTTCACTGCTCCCCTCCTCCTTCCCTCCTTCCCTCCTTACTCTCCGTCCTCCCAGTCTGTGTGAGTTCTGCTCCTGCTTGTCGTTATACTCTGTGGAGACTTTGACGATCTCCTCGGGGCTGATTCCTGTAACAGGACAAACACAAACACACGTTTCAGAAACATCCTGTAAATATGAATCTTCAAAGTCTGAGTGATGTCCCCCGTCAGTCCCTGCAGGGGGCGCTGGAGTCCCATCGATGGCGGTCTCCATGCTGGAAATGCTGTCTCAGTCTAACTTTCAGTCAACCTAACGACAGGCTGAGAGCTGGAGCTGAGAGAATTCCTCATTGGCTTCATTTTCCAAGACCGGAGGACTCAACCCACAAGTGGTTGCCATGGTTACTTCTTCCTCATTCGCTTCTGATCT
>NC_089210.1:195000-205000 GCF_963930695.1 Labrus bergylta | reverse complement strand
AGTACACTTCCTCTTTACAATTAGTCCGTCAGTTCATCATGTTTACCTGTCGAGATGAACTCAGAGACCGTGTCCAGACCTGATCCCCCGAAGGACACGACGCCCTCTACAGACGGAAACAGGTCCAAAGCATCCAGAGAGTCCAGCTGCTCCACAGAATTCAGACCCACATCAACACCTGGACCACCTGGACCAGAGGCTGTCTGCAGAGCATCAAGCTCATCCAGAGAACCGTCCAGGCTCCACCCCTCTGTGGATGTGGACTCGCTCTCAGCAGCAGGACTCTGTGGTGGGTCTAAGATTTCATCCAGAGAGTCCAGTCCATCTAGAGGGTCCAGCCCCACAGAGGGCGGGGCTACATTTGAAGCACCAACGCCACCTGTCAGTCCAGAGGAGGAGAGGTCATCTAAGGCGTCAAGTGTGGACGGACCGACACAGCACTGAGCACTGACACAGCACTGAGCACTGAGAGCACTCTGTACGGCCGAGTTAAAGAAGGCGGGGGGCAGCTGAGGGGTGGGAGCAGGAAGGACGAGGGGGACTGAGTATGAGGACATCCTGATGGGGACACAAGTCGCCGCCTCGGTCTGAAAACATAGAGAGAGAGAGAGAGAGAGAGGGGACTGAGTGATGAAGATAAAGTTTATGGACCAACAACAGTTTAAAACATTAACAGTTCTTCTTTTCACCATCAAACAGTTATAATATAGAAAGACATGAAAATGTGAAGCAACAAAAGCAGTTCCTCCAGTGTCCATTAGAGTCTGTTTCTTGCAGTGAGTCAGTCCCCATTGAGATATGAGAGCAGTTATCAGGTCAACAGGTGTTGCAGCGATGGAAGCGGTCAAGAGAAGTGGTTCAGATAGAAGTGATTGTACCCGACCTAAAAAGCCTCTGCATGTTTCTAATAAGCTCCACGAGCAGAAACGTGCTCAAACTAGGATCAATATTGGAGATGCTTTTGAAAAATGGAGAGAGGTTAGAACACAGCAAGGTTTACAGACCCATGCAGAGCTGGATAAACACTGAAGCTTCAGAGTCCACCACATGGTGACCTGCGTGAGCATCCACTCCAGACTCATCTGCAGACACAAACAAGGTTCAAGTATCAGACTACCTCAGGTTGCTGGTAGTGAAAACAGTCGAGCAGGTTGTCCAAGTCGTCGCCGATCAGCTCCGAGTCGTCCAACGTGTCCGACATGTCGGGAACTACAGACACTGCAGCAGTGGCGGACGGCGAGGACTGAGGCATGCTGGGAAAGCTGACTGAACACAGACGGGAGGGTTATTAGGTTTCAGTGCTCATATTGTTTACACATTATTGAATCATGAAAACAAACAGGAAGTGTGTTTCTGAAGTAATGATCACCTGGAGTGAGCACGCTCAGAGGATTCAAACTGTTTTCTGTCGACACCTGGAGAGAAGAGGACACCTGCAGAGAGGACCAGAAGACATTTAATATTTAGATATTGAAGAGGACATGAATAGGTCATGAAGAGGACATGAAGAGGACATGAAGAAGTCATGAGGTCATGAAGAGGTCATGAAGAGGACATGAAAAGGACATGAAGAGGTCATGAGGTCATGAAGAGGTCATGAAGAGGACATGAAGAGGTCATGAAGAGGTCATGAAGAGGTCATGAAGAGGTCATGAGGTCATGAAGAGGACATGAAAAGGTCATGAGGAGGTCATGAAGAGGTCATGAAGAGGACATGAAGAGGACATGAAGAGGTCATGAAGAGGACATGAAGAGGACATGAAGAGGTCATGAAGAGGACATGAAGAAGTCATGAGGTCATGAAGAGGTCATGAAGAGGACATGAAAAGGACATGAAGAGGTCATGAGGTCATGAAGAGGACATGAAGAGGTCATGAAGAGGTCATGAAGAGGACATGAAGAGCTCATGAAGAGCTCATGAGGTCATGAAAAGGACATGAAGAGGTCATGAAGAGGTCATGAAGAGGACATGAAGAGGTCATGAAGAGGACATGAAGAGGTCATGAGGTCATGAAGAGGACATGAAGAGGTCATGAGGAGGTCATGAAGAGGACATGAAGAGGACATGAAGAGGTCATGAAGAGGTCATGAAGAGGACATGAAGAGGTCATGAAGAGGACATGAAGAGGACATGAAGAGGTCATGAAGCGGTCATGAAGAGGACATGAAGAGGTCATGAGGTCATGAAGAGGACATGAAGAGGTCATGAAGAGGTCACGAAGAGGTCATGAAGAGGACATGAAGAGGACATGAAGAGGTCATGAAGAGGTCATGAAGAGGACATGAAGAGCTCATGAAGAGCTCATGAGGTCATGAAAAGGACATGAAGAGGTCATGAAGAGGTCATGAAGAGGACATGAAGAGGTCATGAAGAGGACATGAAGAGGTCATGAGGTCATGAAGAGGACATGAAGAGGTCATGAAGAGGTCACGAAGAGGTCATGAAGAGGACATGAAGAGGTCATGAGGAGGTCATGAAGAGGACATGAAGAGCTCATGAAGAGGACATGAAGAGGTCATGAAGAGGACATGAAGAGGTCATGAAGAGGACATGAAGAGGTCATGAAAAGGACATGAAGAGGACATGAAGA
Source organism: Labrus bergylta (assembly GCF_963930695.1). Taxonomy (NCBI): domain Eukaryota; kingdom Metazoa; phylum Chordata; class Actinopteri; order Labriformes; family Labridae; genus Labrus; species Labrus bergylta. The sequence continues at coordinate 202,409 of NC_089210.1, read as the reverse complement.
GGTCATGAAGCGGTCATGAAGAGGACATGAAGAGGTCATGAGGTCATGAAGAGGACATGAAGAGGTCATGAAGAGGTCACGAAGAGGTCATGAAGAGGACATGAAGAGGTCATGAGGAGGTCATGAAGAGGACATGAGGTCATGAAGAGGTCATGAAGAGGACATGAAGAGCTCATGAGGTCATGAAGAGGACATGAAGAGGTCATGAAGAGGACATGAAGAGGTCATGAAGAGGACATGAAGAGGTCATGAAGAGGTCATGAAGAGGACATGAAGAGCTCATGAAGAGCTCATGAGGTCATGAAAAGGACATGAAGAGGTCATGAAGAGGACATGAAGAGGTCATGAAGAGGACATGAAGAGGACATGAAGAGCTCATGAGGTCATTAAGAGGACATGAAGAGGTCATGAAGAGGTCATGAAGAGGACATGAAGAGGTCATGAAGAGGTCATTAAGAGGATATGAAGAGGACATGAAGAGGGTATGAAGAGGTCATGAAGAGGTCATGAAGAGGATATGAAGAGGATATGAAGAGGATATGAAGAGGTCATGAGGACATGAAGAGGTCATGAAGAGGACATGAAGAGGTCATGAAGAGGATATGAAGAGGACATGATGTCATGAAGAGGTCATGAAGAGGACATGAAGAGGTCATGAAGAGGACATGAAGAGGTCATGAAGAGGACATGAAGAGCTCATGAGGTCATGAAGAGGACATGAAGAGCTCATGAAGAGGTCATGAAGAGGACATGAAGAGCTCATGAGGTCATGAAGAGGACATGAAGAGCTCATGAGGTCATGAAGAGGACATGAAGAGGTCATGAGGTCATGAAGAGGACATGAAGAGGTCATGAAGAGGTCATGAAGAGGTCATGAGGTCATGAAGAGGACATGAAGAGGTCATGAAGATGTCATGAGGTCATGAAGAGGACATGAAGAGGTCATGAAGAGGTCATGAGGTCATGAAGAGGACATGAAGAGGTCATGAAGAGGTCATGAAGAGGTCATGAGGTCATGAAGAGGACATGAAGAGGTCATGAAGAGGTCATGAAGATGTCATGAAGAGGACATGAAGAGGACATGAGGTCATGAAGAGGACATGAAGAGGTCATGAAGAGGTCATGAGGACATGAAGAGGTCATGAAGAGGTCATGAAGAGGTCATTAAGAGGATATGAAGAGGACATGAAGAGGTCATGAAGAGGTCATGAAGAGGACATGAAGAGGTCATGAAGATGTCATGAGGTCATGAAGAGGACATGAAGAGGTCATGAAGAGGTCATGAGGTCATGAAGAGGACATGAAGAGGTCATGAAGAGGTCATGAAGAGGTCATGAGGTCATGAAGAGGACATGAAGAGGTCATGAAGAGGTCATGAAGATGTCATGAAGAGGACATGAAGAGGACATGAGGTCATGAAGAGGACATGAAGAGGTCATGAAGAGGTCATGAGGACATGAAGAGGTCATGAAGAGGTCATGAAGAGGTCATTAAGAGGATATGAAGAGGACATGAAGAGGTCATGAAGAGGTCATGAAGAGGTCATGAAGAGGACATGAAGAGGTCATGAAGAGAATATGAAGAGGATATGAAGAGATCTTACTTTGATAGCTTCAGTGTTCGTGTGCCCATTTGAGAGCTGTCTGTTGATCAGAGGGTTATCCTTAAAATAAAGAAACAAACAAATAAAGAAACAAATAAATACATATCTAAAAACAAACTTCAGCATACCATACAGTATATTCATCAACTCTGTCCCAGCCAAAATAATCAGAGAAGAAGAACGCTTCCTGACTGAAGTCCAGGACAAAGAGAGAACATAAAGCTGCATCAGTCTCCTGAGGTCTGGAGGGTTTGTGTCACTGCTCCGTGTTTGTGGTTTGATTTCAGTCTTCAGGTAGGTAGGTATTCTTCCTCTCACCTTTGTGACGTACGGTTTCCTGACTCTCAGTCCCAGACGGGCCGTTAGCTCCTGAGCTAACTCGCTCACCTTCATGTCCTGAACACAGAACAATAACAATCCTCTTAATTTCGCTCTCATCCATTCAGAGATCAGAATAACCTTGTACAAAGATTACCGGTCTGCTGATGAGCAGGGGGTCTGTGGTGACGTTGTAGGCCTCTCTGTATTTCCCCAACTCCTTCAGACACAGAGCCTTCCTGTACAGAGCTCGGTGACTCTGCTCACACACTGAGAGCGCTCGGTCACAGTCAGACACCCCACGATCATATTCACCCTGAAGAGACGAGAAAGAACAGTTATTATCACTCTCTGCCTGCTCCTCTGTACTCAGAAGGAGGAGCTAGTTTAGAGGAGGAGGAACAGCCTGTTTATATTACTGGACAGAGCCTGAGTGACGTCCCCCGTGTGTTCCTGCAGGGGGCGCTGGAGTCCCATCGATGGCGGTCTCCATGCTGGAAATGCTGTCTCAGTCTAACTTTCAGTCAATCTAACGACAGGCTGAGAGCTGGAGCTGAGGCGGGTTTTAAACCTCCTGACAAACCGTTACACCGCGCCCACCTGTCAATCAGGTCAGCTACACGCCTTATTGTGAATAACTCTTATCCTTCATCAAATCAAAACTGATGAGTCATCAAAACATTCACCCCCCGTACAGTGTGTGTCCATCCAGACATGAGCTAATCACACCTATTTTGTTTTTTGAACCAGGCTGTAAACATGTTCATCTCTGCTGTAAAAACAGGCTTTTTAGAATGGGTGTGTATGTGACTTCCTGTGCTTCTGCAGCCAGCCTCTAGTGGACACTCCAGGAACTGCATGAGGTTGCTGCTCGACAGGTAGGAGAGACACGGCTCACACACACTATGAGAAGTGCTTTTTTAGTTTTCTTCATTGTGGTCGTTTCAGGAGGAGGTTGACTCAGCACCTACACACCTTTTGTTCATCTGGTCTCCAGTCATTTTTGTGTTCTTTGGTTTTTTATGGTTAGTTTGCCTGACTGACATGACTCAGGGTTTTTAAGGGGGGGTTTATGCAAATTGAGCTTTGGGTTTAAACTTAACAATCTGAGTGGGTGCTCGTAGTCTAGTGGTTATGTCATGAGTTTCTCCTCCAGCCTCCTTGTATTTATTCTGCAGAAAGTCAGAGTGATCTGATGTGAGAACGCAGCAGGATATAATCAGGAGAATTCACCTGGAGGGGGGAGTGACCTTTATTCCCTGTGATCGCTGCACGACAATAGACTGTCTGCACGCCACATCTACCGTCTCTGAGTTCCTGTGTTCAGCTGCTTGTGTTTAGTCGAGGGTCTTATCTTCATTCTGCTTCAGACTGAGGCTCTCTGACGTGTTTGATACGACGCCGTGTGTTATTTGAAAGATTCCAAAAGGAGAAAAGCTTTAAAGAACCTTCAGATCTCTCACATCTGGCTGTTCTAAATGTTAAAGAGTCTGTGCTCTCACCATGCTGTGATAGGCTGCAGCTCTGTTCACGTACAGACTCTCCAGGAGGACCTGAGGGACGCTGAGCTCCTCCGACACGGCATACTCCGACACATTCAGACCCTCCGAGAACATCTTCACTGCCTGCTCCCACTCCCCCTCTCTGAACAAGACGTTCCCCTCGTCCAGCAGGTTCACCACCAGCTGAGTCACAAAGTCCTGGAGGGACAAAGAAACCACAGTTACAAAGAAGAGGAGAGGAGAGGAGAGGAGACAGACTCTGTCTCTCGGGGTTTAGACTCTGTACCTGGTATCCACCCGGCTCGGGGAAAGCCAGTGAGGACCTGAAACACACAAAGGGTCAGACAGCAGCAACTGAACATTAAACTTGATTCTAGTTCAAATCAAACCACATCTGTTTGTTACCATGGCAACTAAACAGAAGTCAGCTGCAGAGTATTTAAGTTTATTCATTTCAATTATTACAAGTGTCAGGGTGTCTTCAGAGCATGGAGACGAGCGAGGGTCTCCAGCTTCACCCTCTGATCCAAACGCTGACAACTTATTACTGCAATTGAAATGCTTCTTCTCTCGCTCGCTTCTCTCTCGCTCGCTTCTCTCTCGCTCGCTTCTTCTCCCTCGCTTCTTCTCGCTCGCTCGCTTCTCTCTCGCTCGCTTCTCTCTCGCTCGCTTCTCTCTCGCTCGCTTCTTCTCTCTCGCTCGCTTCTCTCTCGCTCGCTTCTCTCTCGCTCGCTTCTCTCTCGCTCGCTTCTTCTCCCTCGCTTCTTCTCGCTCGCTCGCTTCTCTCTCGCTCGCTTCTCGCTCGCTTCTCTCTCGCTTCTCTCTCGCTTCTCTCTCGCTCACGTCTTCTCTCGCTCACTCGCTTCTTCTCGCTCGCTTCTCTCTCGCTCGCTTCTTCTCTCGCTCGCTTCTCTCTCGCTCGCTTCTTCTCTCCCTCGCTTCTTCTCGCTCGCTCGCTTCTCTCTCCCTCGCTTCTTCTCGCTCGCTTCTCTCGCTTCTCTCGCTTCTCTCTCGCTTCTCTCCCGCTCACGTCTTCTCTCGCTCACTCGCTTCTTCTCGCTCGCTTCTCTCTCGCTCGCTTCTCTCTCGCTCGCTTCTCTCTCACTTCTCTCTCACTCACGTCTTCTCTCGCTCACTCGCTTCTTCTCGCTCGCTTCTCTCTCGCTCGCTTCTTCTCTCGCTCGCTTCTCTCTCGCTTCTCTCTCGCTCACGTCTTCTCTCGCTCACTCGCTTCTTCTCGCTCGCTTCTCTCTCGCTCGCTTCTCTCTCGCTTCTCTCTCGCTCACGTCTTCTCTCGCTCACTCGCTTCTTCTCTCTCGCTTCTCTCTCGCTCGCGTCTTCTCTCGCTCACTCGCTTCTTCTCTCTCGCTTCTCTCTCGCTCACGTCTTCTCTCGCTCACTCGCTTCTTCTCTCTCGCTTCTCTCTCGCTCACGTCTTCTCTCGCTCACTCGCTTCTCTCTCGCTCGCTTCTCTCTCGCTCGCTTCTCTCTCGTTCGCTTCTTCTCTCGCTCGCTTCTCTCTCGCTCACGTCTTCTCTCGGCAATCTTTGGTGAAAATATGACTTCAGATCTGTCGGTTTTTGAAGCTTTGGTAAAATCCAAACAAAGCCTGAAAACTGGTGGATCAGAGGAAGTGATACAGATGGTGAATTTGGACTGCAGTACCCATTTTAAACACTAGGGGTCACTTACATATTGCTCCTTTAATTACAATCTTTCCTATGTGAGAGTGGTTAGTCAGTCCCCCCCCTCCCCCCCTGAACTGAGTGATTTAAAGGAGTCACTGAAGTTGTTACTGAATAAAGGCGAGGTCTCTGTTGATGTCCTCTCTTCTTCTCTCTCGGGCGGAGTCCATCGCTGCTCCCTGCAGGAGGACAGGAAACACATCAAGCCTCCACCTCCTCTTCCTTCACCTCCTCCCCCTCCTCCTTCACAAACCTCCTCCCCCCCTCCTCCTTCACAAACCTCCTCCCCCCCTCCTCCTTCACAAACCTCCTCCCCCCCTTCTCCTTCACAAACCTCCTCCCCTCCTCCTCCTCCTTCACAAACCTCCTCCCCTCCTTCTCCTCCTTCACAAACCTCCTCCTCCCCTCCTCCTCCTTCACAAACCTCCTCCCCTCCTCCTCCTTCACAAACCTCCTCCCCTCCTCCTTCTCCTTCACAAACCTCCTCCTCCCCTCCTCCTCCTTCACAAACCTCCTCCCCTCCTCCTTCACAAACCTCCTCCCCTCCTCCTCCTTCACAAACCTCCTCCTCCCCTCCTCCTCCTCCTTCACAAACCTCCTCCTCCCCTCCTCCTTCACAAACCTCCTCCCCTCCTCCTTCTCCTTCACAAACCTCCTCCCCTCCTCCTCCTCCTTCACAAACCTCCTCCCCTCCTCCTCCTCCTTCACAAACCTCCTCCTCCCCTCCTCCTCCTTCACAAACCTCCTCCCCTCCTCCTCCTCCTTCACAAACCTCCTCCTCCTTCACAAACCTCCTCCCCTCCTTCTCCTCCTTCACAAACCTCCTCCTCCCCTCCTCCTCCTCCTTCACAAACCTCCCCCCCCCCCTTAAAACCCGGATGTAAGCTGCCTCAGGTCATCTGTCATGATGTTTGGGCACACACACACACACACACACACACACACACACACACACACACACACACACACACACACACACACACACACACACACACCCTCTCAGTCGCTGTCATGGCGCTGCTGGCTAAAGCTCACCTGATGAAGTCAGGAAGTTCATTGACCCGGGTTAAAGTTCACAATCGAGTCATTTCGGGTCCGAGGAGGATCCAAAACGGCAAATGTGTCAGCTAACAGCAGTCCGAGCTGAACCGAGAGGGGCGGCTCCGTCACTGTCCCGGGTTAAGTTTCGATTCTCAGTAGCTCACCAGGAACACCCACGAGCCAGCTGGAAACGGAACACTGGCCCTTTAAGAGACGTGAGACCCTCCAAACCCTGAGTGCTGTCTGCCAGGCGGGGGGGGTCTAAAACACCCCTTAAATAACAACCCCCTAACCCCCAGACACATGAACCCACCAGCTTTTAGAAATCTGACAGAATACTTCAAATATCTAAATACTATATTTGAACAATGTGTAGTAATAATCATCATACACCCACAGACTAAATATTACTGGATGACGCCTGAGTGACGTCACCCATCTGTTCCTGAGGATTGCTGACACCAGTTTAGTTTCGATTCTCAGAACAATAAAAACCCCGAGTTCTGTCTGCCAGGCAAACTAACCATAAAGACCACACCCTCAACCTTCTCCTGTACGGAGCCCCTGAAATCCAAAAAGGTTAGAAAAGAATTCTTGTTCACACAATAAAATCATTTTATCATTACTAATGTGTGTGAACGAGGTAAACATATTCATGAACAGATCAAATGTATTTTTAAATTATAAACTTTTTATATGATGATCAAATGTATTCTAAATCTGAAAGACCAAAATGACTTTGTGACACATGATATAAAGAAAGAGAATCATGATTCAGTCATTAAATGTAATATTTATTAAACAGGTCCAGAGTAATAAAATTGATGTTTCAGTTTTAATCCTTACTGACAAACAGCCTGACGCAGTACGTGGACGCAAAGTTGTAGTCCTATTGGACTACAAGTCCCTTGTGTCTGCGCTGTGCTGCCGTAAAGTGAGGCGGTGTGTTGCTGTGTTTGAACGTCAGGAGCGAGCGGGAGTGTTGAGGACAGGTCTGCAGAGAGAGAGAGCAGGTAAAGGTGAGTGTGGGTAATAAGGGGAGGAGACTAAGTAACGGGACACCGTTACCTGTAATAACGTTCAGAGGCGGCGGGCTCCGTCTAACTCCTGGATTAGCTTGTTAGCAGGTTTCAGACATGAAGGGCCGAGTCCACCTCCCTCTGCACACTGTCTGAACAAAGATCCGCATCAGGATCTGGATCAGGAACAGGGATCAGGTGTGGCCCTGGACTGACAGATGTTCACCACAGCTGGATTAAC
>NC_089210.1:165000-190000 GCF_963930695.1 Labrus bergylta | reverse complement strand
GGGTCGACTCTACACCTGAGGGTCGACTCTACAACTTAGGGGTCGACTCTACACCTGAGGGTCGACTCTACACCTTAGGGGTTGACTCTACACCTTAGGGGTCGACTCTACACCTTAGGGGTTGACTCTACACCTGAGGGGTCGACTCTACACCTGAGGGTCGACTCTACACCTTAGGGGTTGACTCTACACCTTAGGGGTTGACTCTACACCTGAGGGTCGACTCTACACCTGAGGGTCGACTCTACACCTGAGGGTCAACTCTCGACCTTAGGGGTCGACTCTACACCTGAGGGTCGACTCTACACCTTAGGGGTCGACTCTACACCTGAGGGTCGACTCGTCTTGTTGACGTCGGTAAGATCTTTGTTTGTGTGTTACAGGTGATGGGGAGTCTGGAGGAGGTGCACATGCCTCAGAACGGCATCAATCATCCAGGTGTGACGGCGCTGGCCTCAGCCATGAAGCACAACAGCAACCTCCGCATCCTCAACCTGAACGACAACACGTTCACGGAGAAGGGGGCTATCGCCATGGCTCAGGTACAGTAATGTCATGATGGAAACAGGCACACCTGAGAAAGGATTTTTTCCATGGTGTGCATTTAATAACACCTGTGTGCTCTACAGGCCCTGAAACACCTGCGCAGCATCCAGGTGATAAACTTTGGAGACTGTCTGGTGCGTCCAGCAGGAGCTTTAGCAATCGCAGAGACTGTTTCAGAGGGGCTGCCCATCCTCAAGGTACACCTGCTCACACACACCTGCTCACACACACCTGCTCACACACACCTGCACACACAAACACACACACACACACACACACCTGCACACACACACACACACACACACCTGCACACACACCTGCTCACACACACACACCTGCACTCACACACCTGCACACACACCTGCACAAACACCTGCACAAACACCTGCTCACACACCTGCACACACACCTGCACACACACCTGCACACACACACACCTGCACACACACACCTGCTGACTCTGAATCAGAAAGGTCTCTGTGTCGTCCTCTCGTCTTTGTTCTGACTGACCCTCGTCTTCCAACAGGAGCTCAATCTGGCGTTTGGCGAGATCACAGAGGAAGCTGCGCTAGCTGTCGCTCGCTCAGTTAAAGACAAAGACCAGCTGGAGAAACTCGACCTGAACGGTAAACACACCTGAATGTTAAACGCACCTGAATGTTAAACACACCTGAACGTTAAACACACCTGAACGGTAAACACAGCTGAATGTTAAACACACCCGGAAGGTTGAGGGTTCGATCCCCAGCTGGGCAACATGTCCGATGTGTCCTTGGGCAAGACACTTAACCCTGAATTGCTCCCTCTGCTTCAGTGGTGGTGTATGAATGGATTAGTTATTTCTGATAGATGATACTACACAGTGATCACTACCATCAGGGTGTGAGTGACGTGTGGTGTAAAAAGCGCTTTGAGTAGTTGGAAGACTAGAAAAGCGCTTTCTAAACTCAAGTCCATTTACCATTTACCTGAACGGTTGGTGTGGTATGGCATGGCGGTTGCCGCGGCGTGGCGGTTGCTGTGGCGTTTGGTGTGGCGGTTGCTGTGGACTCTGTAGAATAAAATGTCTCCTGTCTTCAGGTAACTATCTCGGGGAGGACGGCTGCAGAGCGGTGAAAGAGTCGATGGAGAGCGTGAACATGGGAGCGCTGCTGGGATCGCTCAGGTAACAGACTGACTCTGACACCTGGTGGTTAAAATGGGTACTGCAGACAGCCTAAAGGTGACCTCACCTGGCTAATGAGCTTTAATGTTTCCTGCAGTGAGGACGAGGGCGAACCGGAGGACGATGAAGACGAGGACGACGAGGAGGAGGAGGACGAAGAGGACGAAGACGAGGAGGAAGTCGAGGAGGAAGAAGAGGAGGAAGACGAGGGCATCAAGGTCAGAGAGAAATCAGATGAGTCAGCTGGTTGTCCAAAGGGGCGGAGCTACATTTGAGAGCAGATGATGTCGGGTGACTTAACGTGCCGTTATGGCGGCCGCAGTAACTAATTTTTCCCTAACCGCAAACTTTGATATAAAAATAATACAAATGTAATGATATCGACGCCTTTTTGTTACCACGGCAACATCGATAGAAGTCCTAGACACCAGATAATAACCGGGTCGCCCGCGAGGAGGACTGGAGCCTCTGTACAGGGGGCGTGGTCTTACTGACCAGCAGCGCATCGATCATTAAACATCTCTCTCTCCTCCCCTCCTAGCTGTCGACTCCTCCATCAGCTCCTCGACCTCCAGACGTCTCCTCCTTCCTCAGCTTCCCGTCTCCAGACAAACTGATCAACCTGGGAGCAAAGAGAGCGGCGCTCATCGAGCAGCAGGTGAGAGAGAGAGAGAGAGGATCCAGGTGATCATAGAGCAGCAGGTAAACTCTGTTTGTTCTCGTCTTGTCTTCAGGTCGATGTTTCAGACTCTTCAAAAACAGCCGAAGCGTTCCTGAAGATTGCGTCTGTTTACAAAGACGAGAACACGGAGGTGAAGAACGCTGTGCTGGAGAGTATCGGTGAGGTTTGAGCGTGTCCACATACACACACACACACACACACATACACGTATTTCTGATTCTGAACTTGAGGACCTTAGTGGGAGTGGCCTGGGGTACTGTGCATTCTCTGGGATTTGGTGTCTTTCATCCACGAGTCAAAAACACACTTTCTGTCTTTTCTCGGTCAAGAAAGCACCAACTTCAAAATGTATTTCACATTTCTCCATATATGAACCAATGGGTGAAGTGTCCCTTTAACTAACGCAGACGCGCCTTCAGACCGTCTCTGCTGATGTGTGTGCGTCCTCTGCAGCGGGACAGGAAGTCACCTGATGTTTCTGTTTCCTGTCTCACAGACGCTCTTCTGATCAAAGCCTTCTCGTCGTCGTCCTTCCAGGGTTACAGCTTCGTGTCGTGTGTGTTGGTGCTGCTGGGACTCATTAAGGTGTGTTTAGAGAGAGACTCAGGTACAGGTGTGTCCTTATGCCCCGCCCCTCATCTTCCCTCTCTCTCTCCTCTGCATGTGTCTCAGAGCGAGGAGAAAGTGAAGCCCATGCGAGTGGCGCCGGGTCACCTGTTGGCCCTGGAGCACGTCGTTCAGCAGGAGTACTTCCCCCGGGAGAACGTGGCCGTGCTCGAGGCCTTCCTGTCCCGGTAAGGAGAGAGAGAGAGAGAGAGAGCCAATCAGAAGGTACTATTTAATGATGTCACTTTAAACCTGCTGGGAGCACAAACACACCCTGTCTCTTCACCTGGTTAGTGTGCGTGTGTGGATCCTGTGTGTGTGTCTCTAATCTTGTGTGTCTTTCACAGAAACAACAAAGCCCTGGAGTCGTGTGTTAATGCCAAAAACAGCCTTCATACGACCCTGCAGAGAGTCAGAGCTGAGAGCTGAGGACTGTACACACACACACACACTCACACAGTGACTTACACACACAGTGACACACACACACACACACACACACACTTTGTTGTGTGATATTCTATGTATGGTCTGATGAAATGTATTAAAGTCTTTTTAAATTGTGTTACAGAAATAAAGATCTTTGTGTGTTTACAGTTTGTTTTAATTTCAAAGATGTGCTGACGAGTTCCCCAGGAGGAGAGGGACGTCTAGAGTTCTCTGACAGTTCTGAAGTTATACACTATAGATCTTTAGGATCCCCCCCCCCCCCCCCCCCCCATAAGGCCCTTATCTTCAAGTCTGAAACAGAAAAGTGGAGCTGAGGTGTGAATATACAGAGGTCATAGGTCAGCTCTGAAGAATTTATCAAAGTTGTCTTTGTGAGGTGCTCAGACTGAAACAGAGACACACACACACACAGAGGGAGGTGGTTTAGGGCTGCAGACTGGAGCAGCTCCTTCATTTGTGTTGATCTGTTCCTGAATCAGGCCGAGACTGCTGAAGGTAAGACATCTTTCTTTCACTTCTGCTGCACCTGATCACCTGATGTCAAATCTCTGCCTTTTCTGAATATCCACAGTTCAGTAGTCAGTACTTTTCAGTATACTGAACTCTCGTGGTCATTTTTTGGGTCCACCTCAGTATACTGAACTTTTCAGTATGGATACTAACTTCCTGGTTTCATGCAGTATGGATCAGATGCATGCTTTCAGGAAATGAATTGTATTTTACCCACAATGCAGTGTGAAATTAGACGTAAATTGTCACTTCACGTCCACCGCCAAATCAAAACAAACAAGCGTGGATTAATAGAATCAATTTTTAATCTAGAGTTAAAGTCCCTACTGAAATCACTACTTTAAATTAACAACAGAAAATATAACAAATATCTGCATTACTATAAAACCTTTCCCCCTCTATTTAAATAATGATTTCACTATTTAAATGTGTCTTTATTGGTTTATTTTATATTCTGTATATTACTGTCTTTCATTTGTTCTTCATGTACTGTATGTTATTTAGTTATTTAATCTTTTACTTGACTTACATTGTGATATTGTTTTTTGTTTACCTGACTGCATATGAGCATTACTCTTCTTGAATAAAGATAAACAAAAAAAAACGGGTGGATGCAGCTGGTTTGGGAAACGTAAATGACGTCACTTCCTTACTGAATGAATCAGAAGAAGTAGGAACAAATATCTGCCTACTGAACAGTAGATACGAAACAGTATGCAGCAGATAGTAGGTACTAAACAGTATACAGCTGATAGTAGGTACTAAACAGTATATAGCAGATAGTAGATACTAACAGTATACAGCAGATAGTAGGTACTAAACAGTAAACAGCAGATGGTACATACTGAACAGTATACAGCAGATAGTAGATCCTAACAGTATACAGCAGATAGTAGGTACTAAACAGTATATAGTAGATACTAAACAGTATACAGCAGATAGTAGGTACTAAACAGTATACAGCAGATAGTAGATACTAAACAGTATACAGCAGATAGTAGGTACTAAACAGTGGATAGTAGGTACTAACAGTATACAGCAGATAGTAGGTACTAAACAGTGGATAGTAGGTACTGAACAGTATACAGCAGATAGTAGGCACTAAACAGTATACAGAAGATAGTAGATACTAACAGTATACAGCAGATAGTAGGTACTAAACAGTAGATAGTAGGTACTAACAGTATACAGCAGATAGTAGGTACTAAACAGTAGATAGTAGGTACTAAACAGTAGATAGTAGGTACTAACAGTATACAGCAGATAGTAGGTACTAAACAGTAGATAGTAGGTACTAAACAGTAGATAGTAGGTACTAACAGTATACAGCAGATAGTAGGTACTAAACAGTAGATAGTAGGTACTAAACAGTAGATAGTAGATACTAACAGTATACAGCAGATAGTAGTTAGTTAGTCTTAAGTCTCTCAATGGTCAAGCAAAGGCTGATGGGATTAAAAGGGAAGTTCAGGAAAGATGAGCTATATCACAAGGAATATACCAGCTTCTTCACAGATGTTATCAGGAATGGCTATGCAGAAAAGGTGCCTTGCCATCAGCTGGACTGTGGAAATGGAAAGCTCTGGTATATACCCCACCACGCTGTATGTCATCCCAAAAAGGCCACTTTACGTGTTGTGTTCGACTGTGCAGCTGAGTTTAAAGGAACCTCGCTTAACAGCCAGCTTCTTCAAGGCCCCAACCTCACTAGTTCCCTGTTTGGGGTCCTTACAAGATTCAGGCAGGAGCCCATAGCATTCATGGGGGATATACAGTCTATGTTCTACCAGGTCAAGGTGGCCGAAGAAGACAAAGACTTCTTTCGATTCTTGTGGTGGCCTGAGGGCAATGTGAGTCAAGAGATAGTGGAGTATCGAATGACAGTTCACTTGTTCGGTGCCGTCTCTTCCCCAAGCTGTGCCAGTTATGCACTGAGGAAAACAGCTGAGGACAATAGCGCTCACTTTTCGCCACAGGTGGTGGAAACAGTCAAACGAAATTTCTATGTGGATGACTGCTTGAAGAGCTTGCCCTCAGAAGAGGAGGCGGTTGCCATGGTCCAAGCTCTTAACAACATCTGTCAAAAAGGAGGCTTCACTCTGACAAAGTGGGTCAGTAACAGCCGTGCAGTCCTGCAAACCATTGAAGAGGAGCACAGGGCTAAGGATTGGAGAGAATTGGATCTGGATAGAGATGCGCTTCCAGTAGAGAGAGCACTTGGGCTGCAGTGGTGTGTGGAGTCGGACTCATTTAAGTTCAAGATGATGTTAAAGGAACAACCTTCTACCAGGCGAGGAATGTTGTCTGTGATCAGTTCAGTTTATGATCCACTGGGTTTCCTTGCACCAATAACACTGCCAGCCAAGATCATGTTGCAGGAGCTCTGTAGGAGAAGTTGTGGATGGGATGACAACATACCTGCAGACATTGACAATCAGTGGATAAGATGGCTGGAAGACTTGAAAGGGATGGATTCTTTTAAAGTTGAGAGATGCATTAAGCCCAAACACTTTGGACAGCTCACTAAGGCGCAACTGCATCACTTCTCTGATGCTAGCCAGGAGGGATTTGGCATTGTTACTTACCTCAGGATTGAAAACAGCAAAAGCAGTGTCCATGTCTCGTTTCTGCTGGGCAAAGCCAGAGTCACCCCCCTCAAACAGGTAACCATTCCCCGTCTGGAGCTGACAGCTGCGGTTCTTGCCGTCCGTGTAGATCACACGTTGAGAGCAGAACTAGATCTACCATTAGATCACTCAACTTTCTGGACGGACAGCACTTCAGTGTTGAAGTACATAAAGAACGAGGACAAACGCTTCCACACGTTTGTGGCAAATAGGGTGACAACAATCAGAGATGCAACTCATGTCTCACAGTGGAGGTATATCCATACTAAGGAGAACCCTGCTGATGATGCCTCTAGAGGTATGAAAGTTGGAGATTTGCTGAATGGTGGTAGATGGATTGAGGGCCCAAAGTTTCTGTATGAACCAGAAAAGGATTGGCTTTCTGATGCCACGGAAGCAACAATGGGAGTTGATGATCCAGAAGTCAAGAAGGATGTCACAGTAAATACAATCATAACCAAAGACTCACCTGATGCTACAGACCAGCTCATAGCACATTTTTCCGATTGGAGGAGATTGAAGGTGGCAGTCACATGGTTTCTCAAGTGGAAAGGGACTCTTCTACAGTTGGTAGAAAGGAGGAGAGAATTACATGCTCTTGAGAGTCACAGAAAAGCCACAGATGATGCATCCAAGTATGTATCATTGGAGATGAAAAAAGCCAAAAGTGCATTAGGAGGTCAAACCTTGTTGCCAGATGATCTGTTGGAGGCTGAAGTTTCTATTTTTCGCTACTGCCAGCAACAAAGGTTTAAAGAAGAGATTGACGCACTGTCAGCTGGAAAGTCTGTAGCGAGAGCCAGCGTCATCTACAAACTAGACCCATGCTTCAAAGATGGACTTTTGAGAGTTGGAGGTCGATTGAGTAAGGCAGCTCTGCCAGAAGAGACAAAGCATCCTCTCGTTCTTTCAAAAGATCAGTACATCTCCACACTCATATTGAGGTACATTCACCAACAAGTGGGCCACAGTGGTAGAAATCATACACTGTCAAGACTGCGCAAAAGGGTTTGGATAACAAGTGGCAATTCAGCTGTGAGGAAAATTATATCGCAATGTTGTTTCTGTAGGCGATATAAGGGAACTGTAGGCGAACAAAAAATGGCCGACCTACCAATGGAAAGGGTTCTTCCTGACCTCCCTCCTTTCACAAATGTCGGAGTAGATTACTTCGGACCTATCGAAGTAAGGAGAGGTAGAAGTCTTTGTAAGCGTTATGGTGTCATCTTTACCTGCCTGGCCAGCAGAGCTGTCCATTTGGAAGTGGCTCCATCATTGGATACGGACGCATGTATTAATGCTTTACGAAGGTTCATCAGCCGAAGAGGACAAGTGGTTTCAATGCGTTCAGATAATGGCACAAATTTTGTTGGAGCAGAGAAAGAGCTGAGGGAAGCAGTAACATCCTTGAACCACAGTCGGATACAGGGAGTTCTACTGCAGGAAGGTATTCAGTGGAACTTTAACCCGCCTTCAGCATCGCACCACGGCGGAGTCTGGGAACGTGTCATCCGGATGGTCAGGAAAGTACTCACTTCTGTATTACATCAGCAAATCTTGGATGATGATGGACTCCACACAGCGTTGTGCGAGGTCGAGGCCATATTGAATGATCGCCCTCTCACTAAGCTTTCAGATGATCCTAACGATCTCGAACCTCTCACTCCTAACCACATTCTGTTGATGAAAGGTAAACCAGTTTTACCACCTGGACTCTTTAGCAAGAACGATGTATACGTTAAAAGGAGATGGAAACAAGTCCAATACATCGCAGATCTTTTCTGGAAAAGATGGGTACAGGAGTACCTCCCTTTACTTCAAGAGCGGACAAAATGGAATCAAGAGAGGAGAAATTTCCTTCCCGGAGACATTGTTGTTGTAGTGGATTCTGGAGCTCCACGTGGATCCTGGCTTCTTGGTAGAGTGTTGGAAACTTTCCCAGACAAAAAAGGCTTTGTACGCTTTGTGCGTCTCCAGACAAAGACAAGCATCTTGGAAAGACCTGTCACTAAGCTTTGTCTGCTGCAGGAAGCCACAAGTTGTTAGAGGTCACTATTAATCTCAATGCTGACTAAAACAAGGTTATATTTGGGTTGAGGTACAATTTGTATGTATATTGCTTACATGATGGCTCTGTGTGTTACATTTGAAGGTAATTGTTATGTAAGTGCCATGAACAATTAGGGGCCGGCGTGTTAGAGCCATTTGTGTGTTCAGTATGTATGTGTGCTCTGTGGTAGTTCCTTGTGGTGACAGTAGGGGGCACATTCACTTTGGTGTTGGGAAGGTTACAAGTAGAGGAAGAGTTAATCACAGACAGGGGAGCAGCCCACCGTGAGAGGCACACAGTTTTTGACTTAATGTAGTGGCTTGATCTTACGTATCAAAAGTTTGAGCCACTGAGGGGCTGATAGCCTACCGCACTTAATTGACGCACTGTTGAAATGTATCGTGAATAGAACATTTATCCTGGCTTTGTTTTACATTCAAGTTATAGTGGAATAAGTGTATGTAGACAACCAGAATATGTATTGTAAATGAACGATTCAGATAAACCCGCTTGAGCGTGACAGCACGGTGTTGATTGAATTATTGCCACGAAACACGGAAACAGCGCGAAACAGTATATAGTAGAAACTAAACAGTATACAGCAGATAGTAGGTACTAAACAGTGGATAGCAGGTACTAAACAGTATACAGCAGATAGTAGGTACTAAACAGTATACAGCAGATAGTAGGCACTAAACAGTATACAGCAGATAGTAGGTACTAAACAGTATACAGCAGATAGTAGGTACTGAACAGTATACAGCAGATAGTAGATACTAACAGTATACAGCAGATAGTAGATACTAAACAGTATACAGAAGATAGTAGATACTAACAGTATACAGCAGATAGTAGGTACTAAACAGTATATAGTAGATACTAAACTGTATACAGCAGATAGTAGGTACTAAACAGTAGATAGTAGGTACTAAACAGTATACAGCAGATAGTAGGTACTAAACAGTATACAGCAGATAGTAGGTACGAACAGCATACAGCAGATAGTAGGTACTAAATAGTATACAGCAGATAGTAGGTACTAAACAGTATACAGCAGATAGTAGGTACTGAACAGTATACAGCAGATAGTAGATACTAAACAGTATACAGCAGATAGTAGATACTGAACAGTACACAGCAGATAGTAGATACTAAACAGTATACAGCAGATAGTAGGTACTAACAGTATACAGCAGATAGTAGGTAATAAACAGTATATAGCAGATAGTAGATACTAACAGTATACAGCAGATAGTAGGTACTGGACAGTAAACAGCAGATAGTAGGTACTAACAGTATACAGCAGATAGTAGATACTAACAGTATACAGCAGATAGTAGGTACTAAACAGTATATAGTAGATACTAAACAGTATACAGCACATAGTAGGTACTTAAACAGTGGATAGTAGGTCCTAAACAGTATACAGCAGATAGTTGGTACTAAACAGTAGATAGTAGGCACTAAACAGTAAACAGCAAATAGTAGATACTAAACAGTATACAGCAGATAGTAGATACTAACAGTATACAGCAAATAGTAGATACTAAACAGTATACAGCAGATTGTAGATACTAACAGTATACAGCAGATAGTAGGTACGAAACAGTATACAGCAGATAGTAGGTACGAACAGTATACAGCAGATAGTAGGTACTAAACAGTAGATAGTAGGTACTTAACAGTATACAGCAGATAGTAGGTACTAAAGAGTATACAGCAGATAGTAGGTACTAAACAGTATACAGCAGATAGTAGGTACTAAGAGTATACAGCAGATAGTAGGTACTAACAGTATACAGCACATAGTAGGTACTAACAGTATACAGAACATAGTAGGCACTATACAGTATATAGTAGATACTAAACAGTGTACAGCAGATAGTTGGTACTAAACAGTAGATAGTAGGTACTAAACAGTATACAGCAGATAGTAGGCACTAAACAGTAAACAGCAGATAGTAGATACTAAACAGTATACAGCAGATAGTAGATACTAACAGTATACAGCAGATAGTAGATACTAAACAGTATACAGCAGATTGTAGATACTAACAGTATACAGCACATAGTAGGCACTAAACAGTATATAGTAGATACTAAACAGTGTACAGCAGATAGTAGGTACTAACAGTATACAGCACATAGTAGGTACTAAACAGTATATAGTAGATACTAAACAGTATACAGCAGATAGTAGGTACTAACAGTATACAGCAGATAGTAGGTACTAAACAGTATACAGCAGATAGTAGGTACTGAACAGTATACAGCAGATAGTAGATACTAAACAGTATACAGCAGATAGTAGGTACTAACAGTATACAGCACATAGTAGGTACTAACAGTATACAGCACATAGTAGGCACTATACAGTATATAGTAGATACTAAACAGTAAACAGCAGATAGTAGATACTAAACAGTATACAGCAGATAGTAGGTACTAAACAGTATACAGCAGATAGTAGGCACTAAACAGTAAACAGCAGATAGTAGATACTAAACAGTATACAGCAGATAGTAGATACTAACAGTATACAGCAGATAGTAGATACTAAACAGTGTACAGCAGATAGTAGGTACTAACAGTATACAGCACATAGTAGGTACTAAACAGTATATAGTAGATACTAAACAGTATACAGCAGATAGTAGGTACTAACAGTATACAGCAGATAGTAGGTACTGAACAGTATACAGCAGATAGTAGATACTAAACAGTATACAGCAGATAGTAGGTACTAACAGTATACAGCACATAGTAGGTACTAACAGTATACAGCACATAGTAGGCACTATACAGTATATAGTAGATACTAAACAGTGTACAGCAGATAGTTGGTACTAAACAGTAGATAGTAGGTACTAAACAGTATACAGCAGATAGTAGGTACTAACAGTATACAGCACATAGTAGGCACTAAACAGTATATAGTAGATACTAAACAGTGTACAGCAGATAGTAGGTACTAACAGTATACAGCACATAGTAGGTACTAAACAGTATATAGTAGATACTAAACAGTATACAGCAGATAGTAGGTACTAACAGTATACAGCAGATAGTAGGTACTAAAGAGTATACAGCAGATAGTAGATACTAAACAGTATACAGCAAATAGTAGGCACTAAACAGTATACAGCAGATAGTAGGTACTAACAGTATACAGCAGATAGTAGGTACTAAACAGTGTACAGCAGATAGTAGGTACTAACAGTATACAGCACATAGTAGGTACTAAACAATATATAGTAGATACTAAACAGTATACAGCAGATAGTAGGTACTAACAGTATACAGAACATAGTAGGCACTATACAGTATATAGTAGATACTAAACAGTATACAGCAGATAGTAGGTACTAACAGTATACAGCAGATAGTAGGTACTAAAGAGTATACAGCAGATAGTAGGTACTGAACAGTATACAGCAGATAGTAGGTACTAACAGTATACAGCAGATAGTAGGTACTAAACAGTGTACAGCAGATAGTAGGTACTAACAGTATACAGCACATAGTAGGTACTAAACAATATATAGTAGATACTAAACAGTATACAGCAGATAGTAGGTACTAACAGTATACAGCAGATAGTAGGTACTAAACAGTAGATAGTAGGTACTTAACAGTATACAGCAGATAGTAGGTACTAAAGAGTATACAGCAGATAGTAGATACTAAACAGTATACAGCAGATAGTAGGTACTAACAGTATACAGCAGATAGTAGGTACTAACAGTATACAGCAGATAGTAGGTACTAACAGTATACAGCAGATAGTAGGTACTAACAGTATACAGCAGATAGTAGGTACTAACAGTATACAGCAGATAGTAGGTACTAAATAGTATACAGCAGATAGTAGGTACTAAACAGTATACAGCAGATAGTAGGTACTGAACAGTATACAGCAGATAGTAGGTACTAAAGAGTATACAGCAGATAGTAGGTACTGAACAGTATACAGCAGATAGTAGATACTAAACAGTATACAGCAGATAGTAGGTACTAACAGTATACAGCACATAGTAGGCACTAAACAGTATATAGTAGATACTAAACAGTGTACAGCAGATAGTAGGTACTAACAGTATACAGCACATAGTAGGTACTAAACAGTATATAGTAGATACTAAACAGTGTACAGCAGATAGTAGGTACTAACAGTATACAGCAGATAGTAGGTACTAAACAGTAGATAGTAGGTACTTAACAGTATACAGCAGATAGTAGGTACTAAAGAGTATACAGCAGATAGTAGATACTAAACAGTATACAGCAAATAGTAGGCACTAAAGAGTATACAGCAGATAGTAGGTACTAACAGTATACAGCAGATAGTAGGTACTAAACAGTGTACAGCAGATAGTAGGTACTAACAGTATACAGCACATAGTAGGTACTAAACAGTATATAGTAGATACTAAACAGTATACAGCAGATAGTAGGTACTAACAGTATACAGCAGATAGTAGGTACTAAACAGTAGATAGTAGGTACTTAACAGTATACAGCAGATAGTAGGTACTAAAGAGTATACAGCAGATAGTAGGTACTGAACAGTATACAGCAGATAGTAGATACTAAACAGTATACAGCAGATAGTAGGTACTAACAGTATACAGCACATAGTAGGCACTAAACAGTATATAGTAAATACTAAACAGTGTACAGCAGATAGTAGGTACTAACAGTATACAGCACATAGTAGGTACTAAACAGTATATAGTAGATACTAAACAGTGTACAGCAGATAGTAGGTACTAACAGTATACAGCAGATAGTAGGTACTAAAGAGTAGATAGTAGGTACTTAACAGTATACAGCAGATAGTAGGTACTAACAGTATACAGCAGATAGTAGGTACTAAACAGTGTACAGCAGATAGTAGGTACTAACAGTATACAGCACATAGTAGGTACTAAACAGTATATAGTAGATACTAAACAGTATACAGCAGATAGTAGGTACTAACAGTATACAGCAGATAGTAGGTACTAAACAGTAGATAGTAGGTACTTAACAGTATACAGCAGATAGTAGGTACTAAAGAGTATACAGCAGATAGTAGATACTAAACAGTATACAGCAGATAGTAGGTACTAACAATATACAGCAGATAGTAGGTACTAACAGTATACAGCAGATAGTAGGTACTGAACAGTAAACAGCAGATAGTAGGTACTGAACAGTAAACAGCAGATAGTAGGTACTGAACAGTAAACAGCAGATAGTAGGTACTGAACAGTATACAGCAGATAGTAGGTACTAACAGTATACAGCACATAGTAGGTACTAAACAGTATACAGCAGATAGTAGGTACTAACAGTATACAGCACATAGTAGGTACTAAACAGTATACAGCAGATAGTAGGTACTAACAGTATACAGCACATAGTAGGTACTAAACAGTATACAGCAGATAGTAGGTACTAACAGTATACAGCACATAGTAGGTACTAACAGTATACAGCAGATAGTAGGTACTAAACAGTATACAGCAGATAGTAGGTACTGAACAGTAAACAGCAGATAGTAGATACTAACAGTATACAGCAGATAGTAGGTACTAAACAGTATACAGCAGATAGTAGGTACTGAACAGTAAACAGCAGATAGTAGGTACTAACAGTATACAGCAGATAGTAGGTACTAACAGTATACAGCACATAGTAGGTACTAAACAGTATACAGCAGATAGTAGGTACTAACAGTATACAGCAGATAGTAGGTACTAACAGTATACAGCACATAGTAGGTACTAACAGTATACAGCAGATAGTAGGTACTAACAGTATACAGCAGATAGTAGGTACTAAACAGTATACAGCAGATAGTAGGTACGAACAGTATACAGCAGATAGTAGGTACTGAACAGTATACAGCAGATAGTAGATACTAAACAGTATACAGCAGATAGTAGGTACTAACAGTATACAGCACATAGTAGGCACTAAACATTATATAGTAGATACTAAACAGTGTACAGCAGATAGTAGGTACTAACAGTATACAGCACATAGTAGGTACTAAACAGTATATAGTAGATACTAACAGTATACAGCAGATAGTAGGTACTAACAGTATACTGCAGATAGTAGGTACTAAACAGCAGATAGTAGGTACTTAACAGTATACAGCAGATAGTAGGTACTAAAGAGTATACAGCAGATAGTAGGTACTAAGAGTATTCCTGCAGATAGTAGGTACTGAACAGTATACAGCAGATAGTAGGTACTAACAGTATACAGCAGATAGTAGGTACTAACAGTATACAGCACATAGTAGGCACTATACAGTATATAGTAGATACTAAACAGTGTACAGCAGATAGTTGGGACTAAACAGTAGATAGTAGGTACTAAACAGTATACAGCAGATAGTAGGCACTAAACAGTAAACAGCAGATAGTAGATTCTAAACAGTATACAGCAGATTGTAGATACTAACAGTATACAGCAGATAGTAGGTACTAAACAGTATACAGCAGATAGTAGATACTGAACAGTATACAGCAGATAGTAGATACTAAACAGTATACAGCAGATAGTAGGTACTAACAGTATACAGCACATAGTAGGCACTAAACAGTATATAGTAGATACTAAACAGTGTACAGCAGATAGTAGGTACTAACAGTATACAGCACATAGTAGGTACTAAACAGTATATAGTAGATACTAACAGTATACAGCAGATAGTAGGTACTAACAGTATACAGCAGATAGTAGGTACTAAACAGTAGATAGTAGGTACTTAACAGTATACAGCAGATAGTAGGTACTAAAGAGTATACAGCAGATAGTAGGTACTAAGAGTATACAGCAGATAGTAGGTACTGAACAGTATACAGCAGATAGTAGATACTAAACAGTATACAGCAGATAGTAGGTACTAACAGTATACAGCACATAGTAGGTACTAACAGTATACAGCACATAGTAGGCACTATACAGTATATAGTAGATACTAAACAGTGTACAGCAGATAGTTGGTACTAAACAGTAGATAGTAGGTACTAAACAGTAAACAGCAGATAGTAGATACTAAACAGTATACAGCAGATTGTAGATACTAACAGTATACAGCAGATAGTAGGTACTAAACAGTATACAGCAGATAGTAGGTACGAACAGTATACAGCAGATAGTAGATACTGAACAGTATGCAGCAGATAGTAGATACTAAACAGTATACAGCAGATAGTAGGTACGAACAGTATAAAGCAGATAGTAGATACTGAACAGTATGCAGCAGATAGTAGATACTAAACAGTATACAGCAGATAGTAGGTACTAACAGTATACAGCACATAGTAGGCACTAAACAGTATATAGTAGATACTAAACAGTGTACAGCAGATAGTAGGTACTAACAGTATACAGCACATAGTAGGTACTAAACAGTATATAGTAGATACTAAACAGTGTACAGCAGATAGTAGGTACTAACAGTATACAGCAGATAGTAGGTACTAAACAGTAGATAGTAGGTACTTAACAGTATACAGCAGATAGTAGGTACTAAAGAGTATACAGCAGATAGTAGATACTAAACAGTATACAGCAAATAGTAGGCACTAAAGAGTATACAGCAGATAGTAGGTACTAACAGTATACAGCAGATAGTAGGTACTAAACAGTGTACAGCAGATAGTAGGTACTAACAGTATACAGCACATAGTAGGTACTAAACAGTATATAGTAGATACTAAACAGTATACAGCAGATAGTAGGTACTAACAGTATACAGCAGATAGTAGGTACTAAAGAGTATACAGCAGATAGTAGGTACTGAACAGTATACAGCAGATAGTAGATACTAACAGTATACAGCAGATAGTAGATACTAAACAGTACACAGCAGATAGTAGATACTAAACAGTATACAGCAGATAGTAGGTACTAACAGTATACAGCAGATAGTAGGTAATAAACAGTATATAGCAGATAGTAGATACTAACAGTATACAGCAGATAGTAGGTACTGGACAGTAAACAGCAGATAGTAGGTACTAACAGTATACAGCAGATAGTAGATACTAACAGTATACAGCAGATAGTAGGTACTAAACAGTATATAGTAGATACTAAACAGTATACAGCACATAGTAGGTACTTAAACAGTGGATAGTAGGTCCTAAACAGTATACAGCAGATAGTTGGTACTAAACAGTAGATAGTAGGCACTAAACAGTAAACAGCAAATAGTAGATACTAAACAGTATACAGCAGATAGTAGATACTAACAGTATACAGCAAATAGTAGATACTAAACAGTATACAGCAGATTGTAGATACTAACAGTATACAGCAGATAGTAGGTACGAAACAGTATACAGCAGATAGTAGGTACGAACAGTATACAGCAGATAGTAGGTACTAAACAGTAGATAGTAGGTACTTAACAGTATACAGCAGATAGTAGGTACTAAAGAGTATACAGCAGATAGTAGGTACTAAACAGTATACAGCAGATAGTAGGTACTAAGAGTATACAGCAGATAGTAGGTACTAACAGTATACAGCACATAGTAGGTACTAACAGTATACAGAACATAGTAGGCACTATACAGTATATAGTAGATACTAAACAGTGTACAGCAGATAGTTGGTACTAAACAGTAGATAGTAGGTACTAAACAGTATACAGCAGATAGTAGGCACTAAACAGTAAACAGCAGATAGTAGATACTAAACAGTATACAGCAGATAGTAGATACTAACAGTATACAGCAGATAGTAGATACTAAACAGTATACAGCAGATTGTAGATACTAACAGTATACAGCACATAGTAGGCACTAAACAGTATATAGTAGATACTAAACAGTGTACAGCAGATAGTAGGTACTAACAGTATACAGCACATAGTAGGTACTAAACAGTATATAGTAGATACTAAACAGTATACAGCAGATAGTAGGTACTAACAGTATACAGCAGATAGTAGGTACTAACAGTATACAGCAGATAGTAGGTACTAACAGTATACAGCACATAGTAGGTACTAAATAGTATACAGCAGATAGTAGGTACTAAACAGTATACAGCAGATAGTAGGTACTGAACAGTATACAGCAGATAGTAGATACTAAACAGTATACAGCAGATAGTAGGTACTAACAGTATACAGCACATAGTAGGTACTAACAGTATACAGCACATAGTAGGCACTATACAGTATATAGTAGATACTAAACAGTAAACAGCAGATAGTAGATACTAAACAGTATACAGCAGATAGTAGGTACTAAACAGTATACAGCAGATAGTAGGCACTAAACAGTAAACAGCAGATAGTAGATACTAAACAGTATACAGCAGATAGTAGATACTAACAGTATACAGCAGATAGTAGATACTAAACAGTGTACAGCAGATAGTAGGTACTAACAGTATACAGCACATAGTAGGTACTAAACAGTATATAGTAGATACTAAACAGTATACAGCAGATAGTAGGTACTAACAGTATACAGCAGATAGTAGGTACTGAACAGTATACAGCAGATAGTAGATACTAAACAGTATACAGCAGATAGTAGGTACTAACAGTATACAGCACATAGTAGGTACTAACAGTATACAGCACATAGTAGGCACTATACAGTATATAGTAGATACTAAACAGTGTACAGCAGATAGTTGGTACTAAACAGTAGATAGTAGGTACTAAACAGTATACAGCAGATAGTAGGTACTAACAGTATACAGCACATAGTAGGCACTAAACAGTATATAGTAGATACTAAACAGTGTACAGCAGATAGTAGGTACTAACAGTATACAGCACATAGTAGGTACTAAACAGTATATAGTAGATACTAAACAGTATACAGCAGATAGTAGGTACTAACAGTATACAGCAGATAGTAGGTACTAAAGAGTATACAGCAGATAGTAGATACTAAACAGTATACAGCAAATAGTAGGCACTAAACAGTATACAGCAGATAGTAGGTACTAACAGTATACAGCAGATAGTAGGTACTAAACAGTGTACAGCAGATAGTAGGTACTAACAGTATACAGCACATAGTAGGTACTAAACAATATATAGTAGATACTAAACAGTATACAGCAGATAGTAGGTACTAACAGTATACAGAACATAGTAGGCACTATACAGTATATAGTAGATACTAAACAGTATACAGCAGATAGTAGGTACTAACAGTATACAGCAGATAGTAGGTACTAAAGAGTATACAGCAGATAGTAGGTACTGAACAGTATACAGCAGATAGTAGGTACTAACAGTATACAGCAGATAGTAGGTACTAAACAGTGTACAGCAGATAGTAGGTACTAACAGTATACAGCACATAGTAGGTACTAAACAATATATAGTAGATACTAAACAGTATACAGCAGATAGTAGGTACTAACAGTATACAGCAGATAGTAGGTACTAAACAGTAGATAGTAGGTACTTAACAGTATACAGCAGATAGTAGGTACTAAAGAGTATACAGCAGATAGTAGATACTAAACAGTATACAGCAGATAGTAGGTACTAACAGTATACAGCAGATAGTAGGTACTAACAGTATACAGCAGATAGTAGGTACTAACAGTATACAGCAGATAGTAGGTACTAACAGTATACAGCAGATAGTAGGTACTAACAGTATACAGCAGATAGTAGGTACTAAATAGTATACAGCAGATAGTAGGTACTAAACAGTATACAGCAGATAGTAGGTACTGAACAGTATACAGCAGATAGTAGGTACTAAAGAGTATACAGCAGATAGTAGGTACTGAACAGTATACAGCAGATAGTAGATACTAAACAGTATACAGCAGATAGTAGGTACTAACAGTATACAGCACATAGTAGGCACTAAACAGTATATAGTAGATACTAAACAGTGTACAGCAGATAGTAGGTACTAACAGTATACAGCACATAGTAGGTACTAAACAGTATATAGTAGATACTAAACAGTGTACAGCAGATAGTAGGTACTAACAGTATACAGCAGATAGTAGGTACTAAACAGTAGATAGTAGGTACTTAACAGTATACAGCAGATAGTAGGTACTAAAGAGTATACAGCAGATAGTAGATACTAAACAGTATACAGCAAATAGTAGGCACTAAAGAGTATACAGCAGATAGTAGGTACTAACAGTATACAGCAGATAGTAGGTACTAAACAGTGTACAGCAGATAGTAGGTACTAACAGTATACAGCACATAGTAGGTACTAAACAGTATATAGTAGATACTAAACAGTATACAGCAGATAGTAGGTACTAACAGTATACAGCAGATAGTAGGTACTAAACAGTAGATAGTAGGTACTTAACAGTATACAGCAGATAGTAGGTACTAAAGAGTATACAGCAGATAGTAGGTACTGAACAGTATACAGCAGATAGTAGATACTAAACAGTATACAGCAGATAGTAGGTACTAACAGTATACAGCACATAGTAGGCACTAAACAGTATATAGTAGATACTAAACAGTGTACAGCAGATAGTAGGTACTAACAGTATACAGCACATAGTAGGTACTAAACAGTATATAGTAGATACTAAACAGTGTACAGCAGATAGTAGGTACTAACAGTATACAGCAGATAGTAGGTACTAAAGAGTAGATAGTAGGTACTTAACAGT
The DNA here is from genome assembly GCF_963930695.1 of Labrus bergylta. Classification (NCBI taxonomy): domain Eukaryota; kingdom Metazoa; phylum Chordata; class Actinopteri; order Labriformes; family Labridae; genus Labrus; species Labrus bergylta. Next base: position 169,724 of record NC_089210.1, on the reverse strand, counting down.
ATACAGCAGATAGTAGGTACTAACAGTATACAGCAGATAGTAGGTACTAAACAGTGTACAGCAGATAGTAGGTACTAACAGTATACAGCACATAGTAGGTACTAAACAGTATATAGTAGATACTAAACAGTATACAGCAGATAGTAGGTACTAACAGTATACAGCAGATAGTAGGTACTAAACAGTAGATAGTAGGTACTTAACAGTATACAGCAGATAGTAGGTACTAAAGAGTATACAGCAGATAGTAGATACTAAACAGTATACAGCAGATAGTAGGTACTAACAATATACAGCAGATAGTAGGTACTAACAGTATACAGCAGATAGTAGGTACTGAACAGTAAACAGCAGATAGTAGGTACTGAACAGTAAACAGCAGATAGTAGGTACTGAACAGTAAACAGCAGATAGTAGGTACTAAACAGTATACAGCAGATAGTAGGTACTGAACAGTAAACAGCAGATAGTAGGTACTAACAGTATACAGCAGATAGTAGGTACTAACAGTATACAGCACATAGTAGGTACTAAACAGTATACAGCAGATAGTAGGTACTAACAGTATACAGCACATAGTAGGTACTAACAGTATACAGCAGATAGTAGGTACTAACAGTATACAGCACATAGTAGGTACTAACAGTATACAGCAGATAGTAGGTACTAACAGTATACAGCAGATAGTAGGTACTAAACAGTATACAGCAGATAGTAGGTACGAACAGTATACAGCAGATAGTAGGTACTGAACAGTATACAGCAGATAGTAGATACTAAACAGTATACAGCAGATAGTAGGTACTAACAGTATACAGCACATAGTAGGCACTAAACATTATATAGTAGATACTAAACAGTGTACAGCAGATAGTAGGTACTAACAGTATACAGCACATAGTAGGTACTAAACAGTATATAGTAGATACTAACAGTATACAGCAGATAGTAGGTACTAACAGTATACTGCAGATAGTAGGTACTAAACAGCAGATAGTAGGTACTTAACAGTATACAGCAGATAGTAGGTACTAAAGAGTATACAGCAGATAGTAGGTACTAAGAGTATTCCTGCAGATAGTAGGTACTGAACAGTATACAGCAGATAGTAGGTACTAACAGTATACAGCAGATAGTAGGTACTAACAGTATACAGCACATAGTAGGCACTATACAGTATATAGTAGATACTAAACAGTGTACAGCAGATAGTTGGGACTAAACAGTAGATAGTAGGTACTAAACAGTATACAGCAGATAGTAGGCACTAAACAGTAAACAGCAGATAGTAGATTCTAAACAGTATACAGCAGATTGTAGATACTAACAGTATACAGCAGATAGTAGGTACTAAACAGTATACAGCAGATAGTAGATACTGAACAGTATACAGCAGATAGTAGATACTAAACAGTATACAGCAGATAGTAGGTACTAACAGTATACAGCACATAGTAGGCACTAAACAGTATATAGTAGATACTAAACAGTGTACAGCAGATAGTAGGTACTAACAGTATACAGCACATAGTAGGTACTAAACAGTATATAGTAGATACTAACAGTATACAGCAGATAGTAGGTACTAACAGTATACAGCAGATAGTAGGTACTAAACAGTAGATAGTAGGTACTTAACAGTATACAGCAGATAGTAGGTACTAAAGAGTATACAGCAGATAGTAGGTACTAAGAGTATACAGCAGATAGTAGGTACTGAACAGTATACAGCAGATAGTAGATACTAAACAGTATACAGCAGATAGTAGGTACTAACAGTATACAGCACATAGTAGGTACTAACAGTATACAGCACATAGTAGGCACTATACAGTATATAGTAGATACTAAACAGTGTACAGCAGATAGTTGGTACTAAACAGTAGATAGTAGGTACTAAACAGTAAACAGCAGATAGTAGATACTAAACAGTATACAGCAGATTGTAGATACTAACAGTATACAGCAGATAGTAGGTACTAAACAGTATACAGCAGATAGTAGGTACGAACAGTATACAGCAGATAGTAGATACTGAACAGTATGCAGCAGATAGTAGATACTAAACAGTATACAGCAGATAGTAGGTACGAACAGTATAAAGCAGATAGTAGATACTGAACAGTATGCAGCAGATAGTAGATACTAAACAGTATACAGCAGATAGTAGGTACTAACAGTATACAGCACATAGTAGGCACTAAACAGTATATAGTAGATACTAAACAGTGTACAGCAGATAGTAGGTACTAACAGTATACAGCACATAGTAGGTACTAAACAGTATATAGTAGATACTAAACAGTGTACAGCAGATAGTAGGTACTAACAGTATACAGCAGATAGTAGGTACTAAACAGTAGATAGTAGGTACTTAACAGTATACAGCAGATAGTAGGTACTAAAGAGTATACAGCAGATAGTAGATACTAAACAGTATACAGCAAATAGTAGGCACTAAAGAGTATACAGCAGATAGTAGGTACTAACAGTATACAGCAGATAGTAGGTACTAAACAGTGTACAGCAGATAGTAGGTACTAACAGTATACAGCACATAGTAGGTACTAAACAGTATATAGTAGATACTAAACAGTATACAGCAGATAGTAGGTACTAACAGTATACAGCAGATAGTAGGTACTAAAGAGTATACAGCAGATAGTAGGTACTGAACAGTATACAGCAGATAGTAGATACTAAACAGTATACAGCAGATAGTAGGTACTAACAGTATACAGCACATAGTAGGCACTAAACAGTATATAGTAGATACTAAACAGTGTACAGCAGATAGTAGGTACTAACAGTATACAGCAGATAGTAGGTACTAAACAGTAGATAGTAGGTACTTAACAGTATACAGCAGATAGTAGGTACTAAAGAGTATACAGCAGATAGTAGATACTAAACAGTATACAGCAAATAGTAGGCACTAAACAGTATACAGCAGATAGTAGGTACTAACAGTATACAGCAGATAGTAGGTACTGAACAGTAAACAGCAGATAGTAGGTACTGAACAGTAAACAGCAGATAGTAGGCACTAAACAGTATACAGCAGATAGTAGGTACTAACAGTATACAGCACATAGTAGGTACTAACAGTATACAGCAGATAGTAGGTACTAACAGTATACAGCACATAGTAGGTACTAACAGTATACAGCAGATAGTAGGTACTAACAGTATACAGCAGATAGTAGGTACTAAACAGTATACAGGTGATCTCTCTGTTTGTGTCCTGCAGCTCTGAAGCTCTTACCCTCTCGTGTTACACCTGGAGAGAAACATCATCTCTCACCTGGAGCCAGCTGCTCTGCTGTCTTCAGTCACACCTGCACTCAAGACAACTTTACCTGACCAATAACACCATTAGCTCCATCTCTCAGGGAGCTCTGGACTCAGCTCACCTGGCTGTATTACACCTGGACTCCAACCAGCTGACAGAGGTCCCCACACAGGCTCTGTGTGAGGCTGCTCAGCTGGAAGATCTCAACCTGTCCTACAATACAGTTCCCTAGGTGGGACCAGACGCCTTCCTGCCTGTCTCCCAGACTCTGAGGAGGCTTTACCTGGATCACATGGGCCTGGAGAAGGTACGAGGGTCGTTTTTTAACCACAGTCTGTTTGAAACAGGTGAAGTGATGTCACATCCTGACAGTTCTGTGTGTTTACATTCATTAACCGTCTCTGTGTTCAATCCGCTCCAGGTCTCTGTGGTCGCTCTGGGTCCTGCTCTGTGGACTCTGACTCTAAGAGGAAACCTGCTGCAGCAGGTCCCTGACCTGAGCCCCCTGTCCCACCTGGAGGAGGTGGACCTGCAGGAGAACCCTCTGACCTGTGACTGCTCCCTGCTACACCTGTGCAGGTGAGGACTGAGGAGGAGTCTTTATGTATGTCAAGATGTCAGAATTTAAACTTTGAGATACTGGCACAGTTTGAAGTCAAACATTTTCATACCGAGACTCAGAAGTGAAGGTCTGAAGTGGTTTTAAAGTTTCAGTCAATCATTGAAATAAGAGAGGAACATGTGGTTTCTCTGTGTCTGTCCTCAGGTGGATGGAGAAGGTGAGCTCTGAGGGGGTCGCTACCTGTGCTCACCCTCCTGAGGTCAGAGGTCAGACGGTCAGGGAGGTGGATGTCTTCCAGTCATGTCCTGAAATCGTCTCTCCTCCAGACCAGTCGGAGATTTCATCCTCTGGACTTTTAAAAATGAAGAAACCCAAACTGAGCGTGTCAAAGGAGCCTGCAGTCAAAACAAAGGGCAAAAGTAACCCAACAAAACCAACGAAGAAGAAAAAGAAACCTGCAGCAGCAAAAAACAAGAAGAAGCCTCAATGACATATAAGGAAGTCCATCTTTACTGCCTGAGCATAAAGTAAATACACAACGTCAGTGTGAAGAATCTCACCAGGTGTCTGAAACGTTTGATTATTCACAAAAAGAAATTATCCAACATCGCGTGTCTAGTAGTTTTACCAAACCCCCTCCCCACCACCAGCTCAGGAGCGCCCCCCTGTGGGCCGCTCAGGAGCGCCCCCCTGTGGGCCGCTCAGTCACTTTGACATCTCTCCATTAGTGCATAGTGTGTGTGTGTGTGTTTCAGTGTGTGTGTGTGTGTGTGTTTCAGTGTGTGTGTGTGTTTCAGTGTGTGTGTGTTTCAGTGTGTGTGTTTCAGTGTGTGTGTTTCAGTGTGTGTGTTTCAGTGTGTGTGTTTCAGT
>NC_089210.1:142500-147500 GCF_963930695.1 Labrus bergylta | reverse complement strand
CAATGTGTGACTCTGTGTGTCCTCAGTGGAACGCCGTGGCGCTGTGGGCTTGGGACATCGTGGTGGATAACTGTGCGATCTGCAGGAACCACATCATGGATCTCTGTGAGTGTTAGAACCTCTCTCTCTCTCTCTGTCTCTCTCTCTCTCTCTCTCTGTCTCTCTCTCTCTCTCTCTCTCTGTCTCTCTCTCTGTCTCTCTCTCTGTCTCTCTGTCTCTCTCTCTCTCTGTCTCTCTGTCTCTCTCTCTCTCTGTCTCTCTGTCTCTCTCTCTCTCTGTCTCTCTCTCTGTCTCTCTCTCTCTCTCTGTCTCTCTGTCTCTCTGTCTCTCTGTCTCTCTGTCTCTCTCTCTCTCTCTCTCTCTCTCTCTCCTCTGTCTCTCTCTCTCTGTCTCTCTCTCTCTCTGTCTGTCTCTCTCTCTCTGTCTCTCTCTCTCTCTGTCTCTCTCTCTCTCTGTCTCTCTCTCTCTCTCTCTGTCTCTCTCTGTCTCTCTCTGTCTCTCTCCCTCTCTGTCTCTCTCTCTGTCTCTCTCTCTCTCTCTGTCTGTCTCTCTCTCTCTCTCTCTCTCTCTGTCTCTCTCTGTCTCTCTCTGTCTCTCTCTCTCTCTCTCTGTCTCTCTCGCTCCTCGCTCTCGTCATGACCTCCTCTCTCGTCCATGTTCAGGTATAGAGTGTCAGGCGAACCAAGCGTCTGCCACCTCTGAGGAGTGTACTGTAGCCTGGGGCGTCTGCAACGTGAGTGTCCACACCTGAATGTTTCTGAACTGGATCTTTATGTTCTGATGATTCAAACATTCTGTAAATAACAACCGTGATGTTTTTAGTAAAGACTGATTCTTTCCCAGCATGCCTTTCACTTCCACTGTATCTCTCGCTGGTTGAAGACTCGACAGGTGTGTCCTCTGGATAACAGGGAGTGGGAGTTTCAGAAGTAGGTCCCACCTCACACACACTGTGTGTTTTTAAAGTGTGTGTGTGTTTAAATGAACAGGTGTACTCACAGCTCGCCCTCTCTTTCTCTCTTTTCAGGTACGGACATTAGTTCTGTTATCGTTCATCTTTTCTCACCTGTTCTCCTCCTGATCCTTCTGATCCTGCTCCCTGTGTTTGTTTTAAACTCGCTGTTTGTTTTGATTTATTGTAAGTACACAAATAAACATTACTGTTGACACACACCTGGTTTTGATTTGAGTGAGAACGACTCAGAATGAAAGGTGAGAGTTCCACTGCAGCTTCAGAGTCACTCGTTTAAACACCAAGAGATGGAGAAGGGTCAAATGTTGATGTGTGACAAATCAAAGCCAAAACCAAAAAAAAGTGCACGTTAACCCAAACGAAAACAGGAGTCACGAGTGCTAGCGCTAGCTGTGGCTCACCGGCCGGTGCTAACGGGGAAGAGGAGGCAGACATCAATCTGAAAACCAAACTCGCCGAGATCAAACGTTTTCGACAAGACAACAACCAACGACTTGGAGAAATAAGAGATTGGAAAAACTAAACGGAGACTGGAAGATAAGCTAACTGAGCAAGAGGGAGATATAAACTAATCTCAGTTTATATGGATAAACCAAGAATAAAATACCAAGTAACCCAATTAACCAAAGAAAAAGAGGAATGGCATCACCAAATGTAAACGTTTACTATGCAGCTCAATGAAGACCTCAGGTGTGTTTCTGTGATTCACAGTTTAAGGAAATAGAAGAATCTCCAGCTCCACCATGACAACCTCACAGATTAAAACAAAATATGTGAGAAAGTTAACCTGAAGAGTACGATGAGGACTTCTCAAACAGGACAGACTCCAGATTTAAAACATGGAAGAGTAAAGGGTTAACTTGATGCAGGGTGGAAAAGAGACTGGACTGGAGAACCAGGATTCTTTTAGATATTTACAGGTGAGACATCGGGACAGAGGCATGTGGGAAAGTAAATATATAAATATGATAATATATATTATATAAAATGATATAAATGTCTTTGTGACAACTTACAAACCAGAGAGTGGACATAGAATAATATCTAGATTATATAGAAGTTCTCTGGACTCTTTAAGTTGTAACACCTGAATGTTCAAACGGGAACAAGAAGAAGGAAACGACGTGGTCACACAGCTGGAGGGAAAAGAGACGTTACTGGAACAAAGTGTTGGAGGTTATGTGGTTCAGATTTAATATTTGAACCATTATCATTTATTTAAGGAATGTAGAAAACTGAAGTCTTATTGGCAGGACGTTCAGAAATGTTTAGAAACTATATTTTAAATCTCTATTCCATTTGATTTTCTGACGATATATTCAATCAGCAGCAGACAAATACTTGATGAGAACCCTATCCCCTATCCCCTAACCCCTATCCCCTAACCCCTAAACCCCATGCCCTAATCCCCATCCCCTAACCCCTAAACCCCATCCCCTAATCCCTATCCTGGACAAGGAAAAAGTTACAACAAGACGCTCCAACATTAGAGGACTGGTATTAAAGTGTTTATGAAATTTAAAAACATTTTCTATAAAAAACAGAGAAACTGAAGTATTGTGAAATGTGAACATTAACCCCCGATGTGCTTCAGTTACAGAGGAGACGTCGTGATGCATCTTTGTGGAGAAAGGAGTCAGTGTGACAGCTTTTGTTTCTTTAGTTCTGATGTTTATATTTTGTTGTAAAGTCAAATGAGCAACAGCTGGAAGATCATGATTTGTTGATCTGATACACTGACCTGTATGATGTCATCATATATTTGTTATCTTTGTGAACTTTGTTTGACCTCCCTGATAAAAAAAATAAAAAGAAATGATAAAGGTGAGTTTACACCTGCTGAAGGAAACAGACTGATGTGAATTCTTTCTAGCTAAATGGTGCCCCCTGGTGGACAAACACCTGTAGATCTCTCAGATCACCAACCTGAGCTACAAAATAAATCCTTTAAACTGCGACCTTTGACCTGAGCCTCCTGGGCGCTCAGCCTAAAGAACCCGACAGACGGAGAGTTTAAATCCTCCTGATGAGCGTCTCGATGTCCTTCAGTTTGTTTACTAAAATAATTGATTTCACGTCTTTATTGTGTTTTTTATTAACCTGAAGAATCACCAGCGCTCACTGTTGCTAGGTAACCAGCGTTAACCTCTGGTTTTAAGATTTACTTAAGTTTGAGGAAACATGAATCGTGTCCCGACATCAGATCCACACCTGAAACAAGTCCTGCCCCTTCTTGATTTTGATTGGTCAGTTAGGGAGCGTGAGACCAGACGTGTCTTTCATCCAATCACAATCCAGAGGTTGAAACGTGTTTAAAGACAAACAGACGTCTTTTTGTTTGAGCGGGTTTATTAATCGAGAATCATCGAGAACAAGTTTTAAACGTTAAAGAAAATAATCGTAACAAAAAGTACCAACAGCCGAGTCAACGTCTTCTGATCCAGGTTTTATGTGATCCAGGTTCTTCTGATCCAGGTCTGGGCTGACTGTCTAGAGGAGGTCTGGGTCTGGAGGAGGTCTGGGTCTGGGCTGACCATCTGGAGGAGGTCTGGGTCTGGGTCTGGAGGAGGTCTGGGTCTGGGTCTGGAGGAGGTCTGGGTCTGGGCTGACCATCTGGAGGAGGTCTGGGTCTGGGTCTGGAGGAGGTCTGGGTCTGGGCTGACCATCTGGAGGAGGTCTGGGTCTGGGTCTGGAGGAGGTCTGGGTCTGGGCTGACCATCTGGAGGAGGTCTGGGTCTGGAGGAGGTCTGGGTCTGGGCTGACCATCTGGAGGAGGTCTGGGTCTGGAGGAGGTCTGGGTCTGGGCTGACCATCTGGAGGAGGTCTGGGTCTGGAGGAGGTCTCGGTCTGGGCTAAACGCAAACAGGCAGAACACAGCAGCAGGTCTAGCCGCCCCCCCTTTCTTCTTCTTTGGTCTTTTTTACGGCTGAGGTGAAGTTCCAAACTTGGCGCTCAGCTTGGTGACCAGCGCCATGATTTTGGGGTTGTTCTGGTACTTGGCGATGTTGGCCGGGTTTTGAGCCACGTCCTGGAAGGCGGCCATGACCTCGGGGTCCTAAAGCAAACAGAGAGTTTAGAGACAGGAAGTTCAAAGAAAGAAAACAAAGATTGAACAGATGAGCGACCTTCATGGCGTTCAGCAGCTCAGGATCCTTCAGGAAATCACCGAGACCGGGCATCCCAGCAGGAGCTCCTCCCGGGAACCCAGCAGGACCTGATGGGTCCAAAGGGGAGGAGTCATGATTACAGGACTCAGACTGACCTCCTAACCTGATCCTCTCTACCCAGCATGCACTGCAGGTGTGTCTCTTACCTGGGAAGAATCCTCCTCCAAACTGTCGAGCCTCCTCGTCCTGTCCACAGAGAGAGAGGGGAGGGGAGGGGGTCCACACAGAGAGAGAGAGAGAGGGGAGGGGGTCCACACAGAGAGAGAGAGAGAGGGGAGGGGGTCCACACAGAGAGAGAGAGAGAGGGGAGGGGGTCCACACAGAGAGAGAGAGAGAGGGGAGGGGGTCCACACAGAGAGAGAGAGAGAGGGGAGGGGTCCACACAGAGAGAGAGAGAGAGGGGAGGGGGTCCACACAGAGAGAGAGGGGAGGGGAGGGGGTCCACACAGAGAGAGAGAGAGAGGGGAGGGGGTCCACACAGAGAGAGAGAGAGGGGAGGGGAGGGGGTCCACACAGAGAGAGAGGGGAGGGGAGGGGGTCCACACAGAGAGAGAGAGAGGGGAGGGGTCCACACAGAGAGAGAGAGAGAGGGGAGGGGGTCCACACAGAGAGAGAGGGGAGGGGAGGGGGTCCACACAGAGAAAGAGGGGAGGGGAGGGGGTCCACACAGAGAGAGAGAGAGGGGAGGGGTCCACACAGAGAGAGGGGGGGAGGGGGTCCACACAGAGAGAGAGAGAGGGGAGGGGTCCACACAGAGAGAGGGGGGGAGGGGGTCCACACAGAGAGAGAGAGGGGAGGGGGTCCACACAGAGAGAGAGAGAGAGGGGAGGGGTCCACACAGAGAGAGAGAGGGGGGGAGG